>NW_009228904.1:0-6322 GCF_000690835.1 Fulmarus glacialis | reverse complement strand
CCGTCCTGAGGGCAGTGCCCGGCTGCGCGCCCGCCGCGGTCTGCCAGGCTGGAGCTGGGTGCATGCAGCTGCTTGTTCTCCCGCCCAGTGGAATTAACTATTGGGGGGCAGAGACCATTGCAGTTGGTGAGGCCTCCCGGGGAAATGCCCCCCCTGTCCCGGGCTGTCCTCAGGAGCTGTGCCCCCCTCCGCCGTTTCTTGCCAAAGCGAGAGGTTCTCCTTTCTGTGGGTTATGATGTGCCTGAAATGACACACGGGCATCCCTTTGCCTATGTGTTTGTGCTCTTTTGTTGGCTTATCTTGTATATAAATACAGCTGAACGACTTTCCTCCTTTTGCAATATGTTGCAATTTGCCAGTTGGCTGAATGTGTCATATTACCTGAGGCCTTCTTGCTTTTAAGGTTGTTTCTGGGTATATCAAAGGAGGACGAGCTCATAACACGCAGAGAAACAATATAATCAGGTTTAGGCTAAGGCAGGGATTTGTACCTTAAAAAGATAGTTGTATCTAAGTATGGATCTAATTTTTCTTTTTTATATTCACGCCACCTCCACGTCACTTGGCTTCCTGACCACTGTGCCCTGGATTTGAGAGTCATTGTATTTGCTTGAAAATAGAGAATATGCGTTGTTTCTGGTTTTGTTTGACTTGTGCTCCTAGTTTCAGTAGGTGCTTTTTGGATAGTCTAACCCCTGATAGTTATGACATAATTATTTCCGTGACACGAAAAGTAAACCAGCCATGGAAGTATGACTTAATTACAGCATCTGGCAGAAGATGCTATATTAGGAGTGAGAAGTCTCCTTTACAAACATCAGTTTTGCAGTGAGCTTCTTTAATCATTTTTCTATTTAACTTTAGTGAAAATAGCTTCATAAAATTAATTTTGGGATGAAATTACCATTTCCCAGAATATATGTATTGGGATATGTTCCCAGAAGATACGTACAGAGGGATCAGAAAGTTCCTTCTGTGTTCTGTTCTGGCACAGGAGACAGCTGGGACTTTTCTCTCATACCTCAACTAGCAGAGGAAAAGAAACTGCCAGATGCCACGGGACACCTGTACGGTGTTGGGCATTTACCTGGTTCTTCCTCTGAAGGGAATTGCTGCTACAGGGAGAAGGAGAAAAGGGAGCAGGATTTCCATGTGTCCTACTTGAAAGCAAGATATCCCTGGGGAGCTCCTCTTAAATGTCGTGTGGATCTGCTTGTCAGAGTAATGGTTTCGGATTGTGTATTCATATTGATACCATAAGGCAGTTCAAAATTTTGCTCAGCTATACAGAGTATATCCTGTTTTCTAGTTGTAATGCTTGCTTTTGAAATTCTACAAAATGTTTCTACTAAATTAACTTTATTTTTCTCCCTATCTTAAGGAAACAATGTAATACTGGTACTGACTTGTACTGAGAACTCTTAGAAAGAAAGATCTTGCAATTTGCTTAGTGGATTAATTTGCAGAATAGAAGCAATCCAGGGGAAGTCAACATTTCTGATGCTTTTAGCACAATAAGACTATATTGTATCTTGTTTGATAAATTGTTTAATTGTACATAAATAATAGATCAGTAACTCTTTTAAGTTAGAAGTACTAAAGACTTATTACCTAAATTTAGCAACAATGCATATGAATCTTGTTTTTACTTTTTTTTTTTTTTTAAAACCAGAGATGCATGCATACTGGATCCTTGGTTCATAATTTTGGTTCTGATGTTTTATCAAATCTTTTGAAAAAAACAGTTTATCCAATGTTCTTAGATTTTATTTTTTATTTCTGTTGGTGTATACGAAATAATATTTCCAGCAAGAAGTGACTTTCAGATTTTAGTTTTTGGTGTCAGCAAAGCTTGACCTGGGAGTCTGGAATCAATTTTGTGTTACAAACTGTTGTGACTCAGTCTATGTGCCAACTATATGGATGTATTCTTGACAACTTTTCTAAAGTAGTGGTTTTCAGCATATTTCAGTAGTGAAAGTGCTGGATCATGTTAAAGCAGATGTAAGGATACTGATAGAAGATCCATTTGCTTTAGCTGTAGTTTGTGAGCTAGTTTGCGACTGGTGTGAAGTAGTTCAAAGGCTGTCCTTTCCTCAAGGATTAAAGTTTGGGTGAAGGGATCACTATTGCTTAAATACAAGACCCAGATAAACTTCTGTGCCGCAAATACATACTGCTGTATTTTTATTTAGCAGAAGCTCCAAGTATAAACGGAGGTTTAAGAATAAGATGGATAAATTGAGTTTAAAATGCATAGCTGCCATTTAAGCCAGTTTCATGATCAGTTCAGGCCTCTGGAAGCTAGCTTAGCCTTGGAAAGGCTTTAAACCCATGCAGTGCTGTACGTGTTTTTCCAGCCTCCTCACCTGTATTGGTACAAATGATGTGTTTGTTTGTTTTTAAAGTTAGAGCTACCTTGGATCAGTTTCCTGATCTAGTTACAGCACGTATCTTGCAACATACAGCGACATTTGAGGCAGGTGGTACCCCTCTTCTGGCTTCAGTGCTTGCTTAAGTTGATTGTGGAATGTTTAAAGGACTATTACAGCAAAACCTACGATCAGAACAAAAACATACTAAAGCATTAGGAATCTTTATATGAAATACAGAGGTAAGGGAAGCCGTTGTAACTTAATTATACAACTGGTGTGACTGAGAGAGGGTGGCTTTCCCAAGTTTGGAGCAGGAGTCATCAGCAGTAGTAGGTTCAGAAAGTGGTAGTTCTTGGTGTTTGGTGACGTGCCTCTTTCTTACCTTCTCATGAGTCATGCCATGTTGTAGAAAAGACAACGGGTGTCAATGCAAAGAGAGAATAATCTGTAATAAGCACATCTTGTATGGATCTTCTATCCAGCATATTCTGCTCATTTCATAATTTAATTGTAAGATATTTGCACCTACATGTTACTAAGTTTTGTATCAAGCAAAGCCTTTCCTGTTACTCTAGTTACTCAGCGGTACTTTTGTAATTCAGATATAATCCTGTTACAGTTATATGTATACTTGTTTATGTAATGATCACTCCTTAGAAGTTTTCAATCCTCCACATTGTAAATACAACATCAGAGCTTCCTACCGAGTTACGTATTTTCACTAAGCCCAGAGTGCTAGTTTTGTTGTATCCCTGGTTTGTGTGTTAAGGTTTGTGTGCACTGCACTGGCTTCCTTCTAGATAGATTTTGGTAGCATTACACTTACTAGCCTGAATTCTATAGCCTGTAGAAACAGGAAGATCTGAAACACTGTATAGGACTTAACATTTGTTACTAAGAATACTGATGGGTTTATTGCTGGTGGAGCCTGAGGCGCTTTAGTGGCCAGTAATCTCTGATAGTTTTAGTTCTAAGTAGTTTGGAAAAACATCAAGGATTGATAATGGTTTGTACTAAGTTATGTCTAGTTCATCATAAAACAAACATAAATGTGTGATAACTTTTTTTAAACTATTGGCATAGAACATAGAAGAGCTTGAATGATTTGTAGAAGTTCTCAGATACAAAAAAGGGTCTAAGGCTGTAAACAGTCCAGAAAAGAGACACCCCCCCAGAACATTAGGGCTGTCTGTAGACATTACCTGTGCTGCAATCTGAGCAGAGTACAGAATACAACCTTTCCTTTTGTTCCTGTCTGTGGCTGTAACCTTTGTTTGCTGAATTTCCTTTTATTTTTGTTGAGGAAGTTCAGCTGGGCTATATTGGTAATCAGGCGGGGGGAGGACTGAGGTTAATCACCCCACTTACTGTTGGAAGACTGGCTGGGGAAATTTGAGCTTAAGAGACAGTCATAATGGGACAGATAAAAGCAGGTCTCAGATAAAATACAGTTCTCCCTATCTCAAAGGAGGGAGTGCTTTACAGAAAGAGAGTGATAACAATTATGTTTATAGTTCTTTGCTGTTTATATTTAATCTAGTACTCCCTGGGGAAACAAAACTTACGAGACTGTTCTCTTTCCTTTTAGTTGCTCTTTTACACTTGTTACTTTTGGATGTTTCAGCCAGTTGGGACCAAATTTTAGAACATATTTGAAGTAATGTCAAAGGATTGTTGAGTTTCAGTATGTTTTCTGGAAAAATCATGCCTCAGTAGAGGAGGGGTCTCTGCTGAGAGGGGAAGCAGGGGGAAGTTACGTTTCCTCTTAGGGAATAGCGAAGAACCAGTCAGCGTGTATGTTCCTTGAGCTACAGCACGTTTCCTCCGCTTGCCCAATGGGCTGTGATCGAGAGTGTGACAGAGGAGCACAAAATGAATGTATAGGAAACCAGGTATATTCAGCTCTGCTGCTAACGAAATGATTAAAAAAGAAATGCTTTGCAAAAGAGCAACTTGGAATGCAAGAGCTCACAGTTTAACTTGGTCTTCGTCTTTGAAGAGGCCCTGTTATGGCAAAGTCTGACACGAAATATATGCTTTTGAAGGAGTTAAATACAGTTGAACAACTTGAGAGGAAGGAGTGGAAGGGCAAATGGGTAGAAATATCTTTTTGAAAACGTTTTTTTTTTTTTTCCCCTGTTTGGAAATAAGCGTTACCCTGAGTTTTTGCAATTCAAATGCAGAATTTTCTAATGCTAGTCTGAGAGAAGGAGGAAACAAAAGAAACTGGCAGAAATGAAAGTGAAACGATCTCCTTCATTCCTTCGTTTTGTGAGCCTAAAATGAATTCTACAGTAGTGAAATCGAAGCTGATTTTAAAAATTTTAATTTGATTGTTGTAGGTATGTATAGGCTTAATAATTTTCTAGGGTTTGAGGTCAGATGGTATCTTGTCTGACCTCAAGCTATTGTATTTCAGCCAGATTATTTTTCTACAAAGAGCCAAGAGTTGAGCTAGATTTCAGAGGAGTAGCTGGCACTGTACATTCAGAAAGCAGGGGAAGCCATAACACCAGGATATTGAATAAATGAAATACGCTGAAATGATTTCAACAGGTTAATCATACCCCACTTTGCAGACGCAGGTGAAAAACTCTCTTTTTGTTGCCAGCCTGCTTGGAAGAAAATTCTTCTTTGATTCCAGGACTGGCAGTTTGGTATGAGCCTGAGCTTGTGAATAAGACATGCCATCCAGGTTTCTAGAAAGATGCCACCTCAGCAGTGATTCACCCCACTCCAGTGTTTTGTTTCCAACCATGTTATTCTTTTCAGAGGCACTCCTTTCCCTCCTCCCATTTCCCTCTCTGCCTTCTCTCACATGTAGATGGTCAATATCTGACAGAGGAGGAAGGATCTTCTGGAGACTGTCTCGTGTTTAGTAGTAGTCTCTTTTTTTGTTTTTCATGATAAGTTTCATTGGTTGGTTTACTTTGCAGTTCTTTGTGAGATGGCTAACGTGGTTACTATTTTTACAGCAGTTTAGATTATTTTTTGTTTGCTAAATCATTTCAGTATTAAAGAGCAAAAGAAAAAAAAAAGAAAAAAGCAAAAAAAATCCCAAAGTACGACAACATTATTATTGCAATGCATTTCAGATTCTGAATTTCATTGTGGAACTCTCAACTTTTTTTTTTTTGTACAAAATATTCTTGTCTTAGGAATTTCATGACCTATCTTTATTCATATTTCTCAGGAATAAAGAACATATCAGTGCTTTTTAACTTTAACTGCTTGCATTTGATTACACTCTTAAGATTACTCTCTTAATATGTAACGTTATCACAGTACTGAATTTATTAGCTGGGTTATAAAGATAGTTTTTATTAGCAGTTTCCATAGTTGTTTTTTCCCGTCACATTTGTACATTTGATTAAAGCTAATATACTCTCTTTCAGTATATAACTGTGTATTTTATTGAATGGATGAGATCAAATCATTTGAGCCTACAGTAGAATTTTTGTGGAATTTTTTTAAACCTCCTTGCAAAATATGAATCTACCAATTTGACACTTAGGAAAAGCAGAGCAAAATGAAGCCCCACGTTTCCTCCAATGATGGAGTTTCGTGGTAGCTTTAAGCTGGAAGTGGTGCCAAGAGAAGTTGTCCCCACCCCACTAGTTGTTTGTTATTACCAGCTCCTGCTCCTCCTCCTCCCTTGTGCCAGCTTTATATTAAGCTGGCTTGGTTTTCTGGTTTTGTTCACTGCAGAGCTGCACAAGGAAGGGAGCAGCTCGAGGAGTGGGAGTAAATAGCCAGTGTTGGAGGAAGGGTGTTATTGCTCCTGTTGGAGTTGGTGCCAAGCTACGCTGCTTTTCAGTGAATGTAGAAGTGTGGCCTCGGCGTGCTCCAGTCCAGAGTTGAAGGGTGACTGGATGTCAGAAATGAACGAGAAATGAAAGTGGAACTGATGTGCGTGGGTTTTTTTTTTTTTGTTTCGGTCGTCATCG
>NW_009228903.1:0-3087 GCF_000690835.1 Fulmarus glacialis | reverse complement strand
TATATATATATATATATGTCATTACACATGGAAAGTAATACGCAATATAGAAAAAGACTTTCAAATAGTTAAATAGACCTTAATTTTGTCTATGAAAATGTTTCCTTTTTAACACCATGTAAATATTTACATTCAACATCAGTTTTATTCAAAAATACTCACAACTTTACATTTTACAGAAGCATTAGAAGTTCATCTGTGTTTATTTTATCCTATGTGGCACCACATACAGTAGATATGTAAAATCAGTTGGGTTTTTTCCTAACTTCCTCACATTTCGAAAAAACCCCAAACCTATTCTAGTCCTCAGAATTGCAGAGAAGTGGCCTTGGCATAAGGTAAAAGTAATCATTACTAATAACAGTAATAAATGTAACGAAAAAAGTGAGGAGATTCAGGTCTGAAGTTTTTGGAAGAAGGGTGATAGTGAAGGAATATGCCGTCTGGAGCCCATTTTCCCTGCTACTGATGTTCTTTCTTGGGAGAGGATGGCTGTGTGTTGCTGTTCTGCCTGTGAACTGATATTTGTAATAGCATCCTATGCTGGGTGGCACCCGCTGGCAGCCAAGCATCCAACCAGCTGCTCACCAGCCCCCACCATCTAGCAGGATGGAGGAGAAAATAGGAAGAGCAAGAGTGAGAAAACTTGTGGGTTGAAATAAAGGCAGGGAAATCACTTAGCAAGTATTGTCATAGGCAAAACAGACTCAATCCGGGGAATTTAATTTAATTTATTGCCAATTAGCATAAATATTTAATTACTGGTTAGGGTATTGGGGGGAAAAAACCCAAACACAAAAATATTTAAAACATCTATTCCTTTACCAAGGCTCAGTCTCACTCTAAGCACCTCTTCTCCCTTTTTACTATTGCCACAGGTTTGAACAGGCTGTGTGTGGCGCAGGGCAGACCTTGACCTTTTCCCAGGGATGCCACCCCCACAGACACCCCAGCCTGACCCCTGCTACCAAAACCTTGCTGCCTACACTCAATACACACCCTGAGTTCTACCTGCTGTCCTTGAGAGTCTGAGGATTATTGTCAAAAGTGCTTGACAGTTATCACTTTATTAATCTTGGGGTTTTTTTCAGTTTTGCCATGCATTTTCATGCTTTCATTGGGCTGGACCATTACTTATAAAATAAAATTTTATAGCCTGGTCTTAGTAAATACAGAGGCTATATGACAGTTAAAAGAAGAAGAAAGCTTTGTGATTTGTAGGTTTATATTATTTCACTCCCTCTATCTCTTTTTTCCTCTCTCTCTCTCCCTCTTCCCCCCTCCCCCCTTCTCTCAACTGATTTTCAGATTTCTTGCCTTCAAAACGCAACAGAGTCTTCCAACTTTGACATGAGGCTGGCAGTTTTCCCCTTTTATACCTTATATCAGTTTCTAGCCACCTTAGGAAACTAGAAGCCTCACCCTAGCTTATACTAACATTTATTCTGAAGGTACAGCATTAATGATGCTATACTGCAGTGTATTTGGGCCACATGTGGAAAATTATCTTACTTTGGATCAGTGATACTTATACTACATTTACAGCACCACTACTGGCAACTCAGTGGATTTAAAATACTGCATTTAGTTCAGCTTCCATGTTTAAATTGTTTGCTGTCAGTGAGTCTTTCCCCTGAAAATGACCCAAGTTCTAATCAGACTTGCATACTTTTATAACAAGAATCTAGAGCTTAGTGTTTCAGCCACAATCTAATGTAAGTCACTTTTCCATATTTGTATATAAATTGTATATGTGTGTGTATATATATAATTTTTATATTTGTATATCTGTATTTGTGTGGAATGGGAACTAAAATGTAAACAACATCACATTTTCAGTGTTGCATTTGATATATGTTGAAGTATTAAATTATCTTTGTGTTTTCCAGAGGTTAATATTTCTTAGAATGTTTGAACCTATAATAAGACATCCAGAGCAACAAACAGCTAATTGTATGTATTTATTTTCTAATTTAGTCTTTTCTGCAACAGCTAGTTGATTAAAAAATTCACTAATAGAATTTAAATATAAATGTGGTAAAAGTAATTCCTATATTTAATGTTCCTATGTAAATACCAATCACTAATCCTTAAACAGTTTTAGCTTAATCAAATTGCTTTTAGATTGATTTTGGATTATTCATTTCACCCCAAGCATGCTCTTTGGTTTTTATTCTAAATCACGTTATTGAATCCAAGTGATTGAATCCAAATATTTGACATAATTTGATTTAAATGTTGTTGAACTGTAAACGAATCCAATAGCTTTTCCCAACTAATTAAACTGAATGTTGCTTTCAAGACTGAAACAGTAGCAGGAAGCTATTTAAATACAAATTATTTTACAATGGACTTGAATCTCAGTATCACACAACTAACCTGTGAGTGCGGAGTGTGAAAAGCATTGCCATAGCAATTCGTAGAAACTGAACTGATGATGTTTTACAGTCTTTACTTTGGTTGACATTCCTGTTTGTAAGATCAAGACTGCCAAACTTGAGACGTTTGGGTTGAAATATTCTGTGCTGGGTGACTGCCACATGATGATTTTGGGTAAGTATCATCTAATTATTCTGATAGTTCTGAGAATGGAATCAGGAAAAAATATATTACTTTGACTATGGAAAGAACAACTTATACAAGCTTTCACTAAAAACTCTATTGTCCTTTTCTTTGAAGGAGGGACTGAAATTTTGGCAATGCATTAGGGTTCTGAATTTTATTGCTCCTGTCCAAACATTGAATCTTCAATAAATTTTATATGCCTGTTAAATTTTGGTCAAATGAAAAAAAGAATCCATCTGCACTGAGCATCATCCAGTCTTATATGGCTCCTACACATAGCTGTTCTGAACAGGCATTATATCCATGAAGTAACTGTGTATGAACCAGTCCAAGGCAGAAAGAGCTGGGCAGAATTTCTCAAGTAAATTGCTCTTTAGATATGCTGTGGGTGGCTCCAGACATATGCAAAGAAACTGAAGGAAACAAAAAATTAAATTCAGCTGGCTTTTCTAAGAGATGCCGTGCTAGGCTTGGATAGCTTGAAAGAACACCGGTTCGAAGCCACCGAGGCGAAGGGCTCCG
>NW_009228902.1:0-200 GCF_000690835.1 Fulmarus glacialis | reverse complement strand
GGCCAGCCACAGATCCCTCCCAGGGCACAGCGGGGCTCACCCCATGCTCCCACCCCCAGCGGGATGCTGGAGCCCAGCCCAGGGGGACACATCCCCCCTCTGCGATCACCTACCAGCTTCCGGATCCTGTCCAGCACTTGGTCAATGATCTCTTTGCCGATGGTGTAGTGCCCGCGGGCGTAGTTGTTGGCAGCATCCTC
>NW_009228901.1:2337-11309 GCF_000690835.1 Fulmarus glacialis | reverse complement strand
AAGACGTCTTTTTTGCAAGCTCTCCTTAACCATCCCCACCTTGTACAGCCCCAAGTGCGCCGGCACGGCACCAAGCCATCTCCCAACATATTTTCAAGCAAGGCAACGGACCGGCTGCGGATGCTCCGGAAAACCCGGCCATTCCTTTACTAATGAAAACCTTCGGGGCTCCCCAGCTGTACCCTCAAACGTGGTGGGACGGGGATTGCCCTGAGCGTCGCGGTCCCCCTCCCGAGGGATGCTGCCCGTGGTGGGTCCTGCGTCCAGCATCTGCACCGGGTCTTACAGCTGCCGCACCATGCGGGGGAAACCTCCCTCTGCAAATCAGGGTGCAAATACCTGCTTAACAGGGTATTTTCTACCCAGGGTGTTTCCAATTCTGCATTTCCCCCATTACCAAGCCTTTTAAAAACAAAAGGCAAGTGAGAAAGAGCACTGCCCGAGGGTGCCAGCCCTCCATTCAAGTCTTTTACCCGCAGCTAAGAGCCCAAATTGAGCCTTTTCAGAGGCGATTCCAAGCCGATCCTTGAAAACCTTTCATTTTTTTTTTATTTCCCTTAAAGAGTTATCAGGCCTCCAAGCAAATCCATCCTCTAGATCCTGCTCCGCTCCATCCAGCTTTAAGCAAGATTTATGTGACGGGCGGCAGAAAACTTTCCTCGTCAGCAGAGGACACATCCAGCATCTAATGAAAGAACAGTTTCTCTCCAAGCTGCTTGAAAGGCATCCAGACTCTGTTGCAAGCTCATCTTGTTTGGATCCATCTCTATTAAATTTCCAGCAGATCTCAGCTTCTCCCATAAAAGTGGTAGTGTTTTTACCGGCGATGAATGCAGGCAATTCACATCGCCATCCCCTTTTCGCTCCAGGTCCCTCCAACTCCGCGTCTTTCACCTCCGTCAACTTTTTCCTCCATCTGCCGGCAGGTTTTGACTTCACCATCGTTAAGACGGGGTTTTAATCACCTAAAAAGCAATGACAGGGGAGCCCTGGGAAGCCACAAGGCTCAGCTCTTTTGTACCTGTAATATTAGCAGGCGAGAAGATTCCCAAAGGCTGTTTTGGACGCTATAAGGCCACGGAGAAGACTCTTGGGGGATTTTCTTCTTGCTGTTCATTGCTGTCAGCCTGTAACGAGCTGTCCTTTCCAATTACAGAAACCCACCGTCCGCCGCAAAGACCTGGGAATGCTTATTAATCACGTTGGAATACGTGCCGGAGTGCTCCGGAGAGCACGCGACGTTGATGGGCGAGCCTTGCCGAGCGCGGATGCTTCCCCAAACCTAGCCAAGAGGTTGGATTCGGTCCTTGGCGCGAGCGCGGGCTCTCAGGGCCGCCTCGGCACGGCGTCGGTGCCCAGCGCTGGTGTTATCGCAGTGATGGAGAATCGCTGGACGGCTTCGCCTGGCAGCATCTCACCCCCCATGTCGGGACTGGCAGGAACACATCGGGCTCCAGCAACAAGGATGATGAGATGGAGCCCAAAAAGCTGCTGAGAACCTTCCTCCACTCAAACATCCTACCTAGAGGAGGGCTGGGGGACTCCTTAACACCCCAGGGAAGTCCCCCCCAAGCAGGACTCTGGCCCCAGGATGAGCAAGAAGGGATCGGCCACCAGCACCACTTGCTGAAAAACAGAGATAAATTGAGAATATTTGCAGCCCCTACATAGGGCTTAGAGTTAAGGCTGTGCTTGGACATCTCTGCAGGGACTATCCGGTACAAACGGGGGAGAAACACTTCCCCCAGCAACTCCGACCTTAAACTAATCCTTTTTTCTACATGTTGGAGTCTTTGATGGCCAAGCCCCAGAAGTCTCTTCCCATAGATACACACATTTTCGGGAGACAGCAAGAAAAGGAAGGATTTTGACCACGCAGACAGCCCAAAACTATAGTAACGCACCAGATAACATGGTTACAAGGAGGACAAACCAGACATGGTGCCACCAGAAAGGAAGGGAAGCAGCTGGAGCTGCTCCACGTTGCACCCTGGAGACAAACCCAAGTGGGATAAGTGCCACCAGTTCTCCTACAACAAGGACACCATGCTTCCGCGGCAAGAACTTCACACCTTAAAACCAGCTAGATTCCTCCAAAACCGCAAAGCACCAGCTGGGTTGAAACCAGTGTGTCCCAATGACACAAGGACATAGAGTTGGAAGAGACCCATGAGGATCATCAAGCCCAACTCCTGACTCCACACAGGGCAACCTAAAATTTAAACCCTATATCTGAGAGCATTCTCCAAACGTCTTGAACACCAACAGGTTTGGGGCAGGCCATGACCTCACCCCTGGGGAGCTTGTTCCAGTGCTTGACCACCATCTCCATGAAGAACTCTTTCCTAATGGCCAATCTGAACTTCCCCTGACGCAACTTTAAGTTGTTCCCTCGTGTCCTCCTAATATTTTTATGTCCTTCTTAGATTGCGGAGCCCCAAAGTGCCCACAGGACTCAAGGTGAGGTCACACCAAGACATGGGACAACCACATCTTTCAACCAGCTCACTATACTGTGCCTAATGCACCCCAGGATATGGGTGGCCCTTTTGGCCATGAGGGCACATGGTTGACTCCTGTCGAGCTTCCCATCAACCAAAAGCCCCAGATCCCTCTCTGCAGGGCTGCACTCCAGCTTCTTGTCCCCAAATCTATACGTACATCCCAGATGACACCATCCCAGGTGCAGAATCTGGCGTTTGTCCTCGTTCAATGTCATACAGTTGCTGATTGCCCATCACCCTGATCTATCAAGATCTCTCTGTGAGGCCTCTCCACCCTCGAGGGAATCAACAGCTTCTCCTAATTTAGTATCATCAGCAAACTTATTGAGTGTGCACTCAACTCCCGTGTCCAGGTCATCGATAACAACATTGAAGAGAGGAAAAACCCCTAGAGAACACCACTAGTGACTGGCCACCAGCCAGGTGTTGCCCTGTTGACTATAACTCTTCGAGCCTGACTCTTCAGCAACTGTTCACCCAAGGTGTTGTGTCCGTGTCTGGCTGTACGCTGAACATTTTGTCCAGAAGGACACTCTGAAACAGTATCAAAAGCTTTGCTAAAATCCCCAAAAAACACATCCACTGCCTTCCCTTCGTCCATGAGGCAGGTAACCTTATCACAAAAGGATATTCAGTTAGGAAGACACGACTTTCCCTTCATAAACCCACGTTGGCTTTGACCGATGACTGCCTCGTCTTTCAAGTGTTTTTCAATAACTCCTAGAATAACCTTCTCCGTAATTTTACCAGGCACCGAAGTGAGACCGACAGGTCTATAATTACCAGGCTCATCTTTCTTGTCCTTCTTGGAAATTGGAATAACATTTGCTAGCTTCCAGTTGACTGGGACGTCTCCAGAGTCCCAAGACCCTTGACAAATAACAGAAAGGTCTCACAATAACATCGGCCAACTCTTCCAGTACCCTGGGATGAATCCCATTGGGACCTGTAGATTTACGTGCATGCAGTTGCTGCAGCAAATCCCATACAAGTTCAAAGTCAACGGGGAGCTTACCACTCCCCTAGTTGTGGTCCTCCATCCCAACTCCAACACAACTCCATGGGGTCCCAGGGCCCATCATTGGTCTTAAAGAGAAGGGTGAAGAAAGCATGAAATGCCTCTGCTTTATCTTCATCCCTATTCATGAGGTGACCAACCTCATCAAATAACAGACCAATGTTTTCTTTAGTCCTCCTTTTGCTGTTAACATACTTAAAAAAAAGCCCTTTTTTTGTTATCCACCACAGTACCGGCCAGACACAGTGCTACAGGAGGCACAGTGCAAACATGAATTTCACTTTCTCATCAGCAGCAAACTCCAGCGAAGGATTAACGTGGCCTCGTGCCGAAGCATTAGCTCATTCTGCTGGGGTTGGGAGAAGGTTACAGTATCTCCATCCCCAACTTGACCCAGCAGCAGTTTGCTGTTGCAAAAGGGGTCATTGCTACAGCCACTTATCCCTTACACGCTCCTGAATAGCTTCTATACCCCCGATATTGAGAAAAAAAATTAGATTTAGGCCACTTGCTGAGGTTTTCCAGACATCTGGCAGCCTGGATGAAGCAGGAGAGCAGCCTGGGCTGTAGGACAGAAGCAAGCCACCCCGAAAAACCCAACACTGCAGCCACCACACATCTACAACCCACTTGCCCCAACCAAGAACTTGGCTTTGCGTGGCCAAAAAACAAGCTTGCACTGGTACAGAACCTTTCCTCCCCATAAATGCCCAGTGGAGAAGAAGGATTGGGCCATGTCCTACTTTGCAAGGCAGCAGGAGAATCCACAGCCGTGCCCAGTGTTGCCCCCGGCTTATTTTTAAACCGTGGCCCGGTTAGCACGAGCGACGGCACAGGGGAGAGAGGCTGCTCAGGGGGTGCTGGATTTGGGAGGTTATTTATAGACACCGAAAGACGGGCACGGCAGGGGCTCTGAACCGCTACCGAGCACGGGTGTGAAACCTTCTCCCAGCACGCCGAAGAGGACCACCGGGCACCAGACAGGACCCCTCCTCGCCGCAGACCTTGTCCATTCAGGGCCATGGTTTTGGGTTACCAAAGACCACCTGCAGCAAGAAAACACCTTGAACAACACTCACCCCGTTCTCTTGGTGGCACGTTTGAGGACCACATCATGACCCACTTTCCCATCCCATAGGAACGTCGCCATGCTCGCGAGCAACCACTCAACCCAACCCTCATGCTGCCATCAAATCCTTATTTTGGCGCTCACCCACGGCATGGGTGGAAAGCTACTAACCCCAAAATTCTTTGGGAAGAGATTCACGGCCGAGAGCTTTGTTACCCCTGTGTTAGAGGAGACGTAGCGTGGGTTTTTTTCCATGCAACTTTAGGGTTTCCAACTGTACTCCACGTCCCAGTTCCAGCTAAGCCCTGCCTGTTGTCTTGGACTCAAGTATTCAATTATTTATTTGCTAGGCAACAACATGACATCTTTCCTGGCACCGTTTGCAGGCTAAGAGGCTGACGAAGCAGTAACTAGCGAGGAAGGTTACTGGGACTGTAAGCTCAACCTCCCAGTTAAGAGAGATTAAAAGCCAACAGCTTAAACAGCCCAACACCAATGAGGAAGGAGACAACATTGGAAAACAGCCACAATTTCAGGGGCAGCCCCTCGCCCTTGCAAGAAACCTCAGAAAAGGTCACTGGATGTAGGCACCAGGGACTGTCCCAAAGAGTTAAGGCAAGATTAGCAAGAGCTGCACCTCCGTTGGGTGTCTGGTCTCGTGACTTGCCTATCTTTTTCTGGAGGGAGTTCAAAGGTGGGCCATAAAAAAAAAAAATGGCCCAGCAGTTGGCAAACACACCTTGGGACGGGCTACGCATGAGCTGCTCCGCTCCAGAAAAAGGTTTAGAGGCACTTGGAGCTCTCTGCTCAACCCAAGATCAAACCAAAGCATGATTTCCTACACTGGAGCACTTCACGTGGGGACTCACCTTACAAGAACGACACGTTTTCCCTCAAAACACCCTTAAAACTCACTCTGATGCTTCACAATTAAAACTAGGACGGTGCCACAAGGTCTCAGCACCCCACCAAAGCCCAGATCTAGGACAAAGCCCAGCATTGCAAAGGCTGAGTATACTTTGACCTCCTCATCCTGTTAATTTTATTTCCCAGGCTCCTGTAAACCAACTGCTCCAGCTCTTTGCTCCTGCCTCTCATCTGCAAGTCCCTACCCCCAAAAAGGGTCATCCAGATGCTCTCTGGAACAACCTCGGGAAGAGGTGGGACAGAAGGCAGCATCTCAAGACGCTCACACACGCTCCAAGACAAAGAATTTAAAGACTTGGTTAAGGGACAGTTTAAGGGTTGGGCTTGTAAAGCACGTGAACATCTACCAGAAAACTTTAAGGACCAATTTCTTGGGGTTTTTTGGGGCACGGGGTTGTACAACCACCAGCTGGGGCAGCTCAGACCAAGACAGACACACGGACCCAACCAACAGTTGAGCAACAGCAGAAATTGCTCTTCAGAAACCGCTGTTTAAGAGACCAATGTTCCCTTTGTGCAAGCCCCAAACGCCGCTTCCCTTCTCATCTCTTTGCTCTTAGCTGTTGGCAGGACACCGGTGACCTGCTCGGGGACAGGAGGACACCACCAAGAGCAAAGCAAGAGATGTTCCTTCAGCTGCGGTGAAATGATTGTTAAACGGTTATTTTGCGCAATTTCCGGACATGAGTTCTCCATCTTGGGCACGTGCAGGATCCTTTACCTTCCCCGGAGGACCGCGGTGAACCACAGCCACCAAATGCCACCACTTTAGCACATCTCCAGCGAACCCATGTCCCCACGGGTTGATTTGTGCTCAGTCGGAGGCCCCTATCGCAGGCTCCTGATGCCCGGCATTAAAAAAAAAAAATCACGCATCCTAAAAATCATCTCCCTTTCTCCAGCTGCTCCCAGTACGGCTCCGAGTGCAGATGCTTTTCCGTATTTTAGTGTGAAATTGCAACCGGACCACACGCATCCACTCAACATCATCCAGATTAACGCAGCACAAAATCATCTTATTTATCGCCAGACTGGCCACACACAAAGGTACGAGCGAGATCTCCAGAGGGTGTCTGTGCTATAGCGATGCATGGCTCAAAAATGGCAATTATTGGGGTTTATTTTTAGTGGTGGGTCTGTTTGGATCAGCTCTGGAGCATGCAAGTCCTGGAGAAGCTTTGCCAAGCCCTAATGGGCAGGTCCGTGTCGCAACGGGGAGCACAGCCGTGCACTGGCTCCATCCAAAACCTGACACCCCAATTTTGGGCTGCCCCGGCTCCATCCAAAACCCGACACCCCAATTCAGGGCCGTCCCCCGGCTCCATCCAACACCCGACACCTCGATTCGGGGCCGTGCAAAGCAACCCGCAAATATTTGCCATTTGCAGCAATATTTGATGCCTACCACCCAATTTTAGCAGCGCAAGTGACCCTTCGCAACACCTTGCACCCGCAAACCACCGGCACATCTCCGTCTCCAAATCCTTGTCGCACAAGCCAGGAAAAACCATGCCATACAGCTTAAATCCAGCTTTTCCAGCGCCCAACATCCAAAGGGGTCAATCCAGCACGAACGGGAACCTGAGCCCAACACCCAGCCACGTGCTGCGGATCCTGCTCGGGCATCCCCAGACCACAACATCCATCCGCTGCTGGGATTTATGGATTTCTACCACACATCTGAGCTGCCACCAGTGCTTTTCCAGCCGCTTCCTCCTTATCTCCATCCGTGGCAGTTTGATTATTTAAGCGCCGCACAGACTTTGCTCTTCCAAGCAAAGAAAAGCCACCTTTGCCCTCTTCCCTGCTCCCTCTTCCGTGGCTCCCATGCCCTCCGAAAGGATACTTGGGACTTTTGGAGGAGGGAAGCAGGTTCAGAGAGTCGTTCAGCCTTCACCCACCACCTCTCATGCTCCCACAGCAAGGATGAGCACGTTTTTGGGGTGAAAGCCACCCCCTGGAGAGGCTCCAGGGTGGGTCGGGAGCTGGATAACGTGGCAACATGGATCAGGAGCCAGCCTGACCCATGGCAATTTGTCACCGGTGCCACCAACCCCAAAATGACCCAAATTCAGGCAATTTCATCCCAGCGATTCCCTCGTCCCACAAGATCCCCACGGCACCTTATGCTCAGCCTGGAGAGCAGCTCCCATTTAGCAGGACACTCCTAGAAAAGCCCCTGTGGCATCTAATAAGCTTTACTTTAATGATGATGAAGGTGGCAACATCTCAGAGGCCAGGACTGAGCACATCTACAAGGACACACTCCATGAGCGTGCAAAAAGAGACACCGCAGAGCTCCCACTGTCCCCAATCCTGCTGGATTCTCCCCCAGTTTGCGGGAGAGCCAAGCACACAGCCCGGATCCTCCCTCCATGGCAGCAGGATTTTGCCAGGGTTGCAAGGGGAAACTGAGTCACAGATGGAGCCTTGCGGCTTGAGATTATTCCTTTTTTAAAATAATTTAAGCCAGACATCACCCTCCGGGCAGCGGCACCCAGAACCAGACTGTTCTCAGCACTGCGGAGGGGGATGTGGCTGAACCGGTAAGCATTGTTATTCCCCAGCGGCAATCAAAAGCCAAATTACTGCCGACCCCAGGATGGGTTGTCCCCAAACCACTC
Source organism: Fulmarus glacialis (assembly GCF_000690835.1). Lineage (NCBI taxonomy): Eukaryota > Metazoa > Chordata > Aves > Procellariiformes > Procellariidae > Fulmarus > Fulmarus glacialis. The sequence continues at coordinate 3,167 of NW_009228901.1, read as the reverse complement.
CAGGCTAGAGACACGGATGGGGACAACTTCCCAACACGTGCAGCACCAGTGACCGTCATACCCCACCGCCTATTTCTACCACTTAATTACTTTCCAAGAGCGTATTCGGAAAGGAAAAACACCTACAACCTACAGCCCCACGGGACCGGCGAGCGCTGAGCTGTCGGGACAAGCCAGCACCTTCCCCCCAGGGTCGTTCCCTGCGTGGGCAGCGGGCGCCGAGCCCTCCTCCCCCCCGGGAACGCCGTGTCCTGCCCCTCGATTTCCCGACGGCGTCGGGCGGTGACGGGAGCGGAGGCAAACACGGCTCTGAGCATCCTTCCCCAGGCTCTTATGCATGACTCCGGGCTCAAGTGGGCTCTAATCAAAGGGGTGTGGAGAGGAAGTTTCGATGAGTTTCATTCCAGCAGGGAGGAAGAAAAAAAAAAAATATATATATATAAAATAATCAGATCGTGCACGTGGATGCTGGAGAGGGGAGGGGATCTCTGAGCATCGGGATCAGCCTTTCCCGGGAGCGATCTCAACTTCAAGGGTTCCTTAATGGTGCTCAGAGGGATGAATCAAAAGAGGCTCTTGGCCTGTGACAGCGGTTCTTGCGAGTCAAAACTGGAGGGGGAAGGGGAGAGGGGACACAGAAGAAGGGATTAAAAAGAAAAGAGAAGTGGAAAGGGGGGGGGAGGAATAAAATAGGTGGCGAAACAAAAGGTGGGACAAAGGCTGAGCCTCAGCCCCTGCCACATGCAGTCCATCTTGGGTATTGTCCTCGCTGTCAGATCTGTATAAATTAAAACCCCGGCGCCGTGAGCGCCTCCCCTACCTCCTTTCCG
>NW_009228901.1:2018-2310 GCF_000690835.1 Fulmarus glacialis | reverse complement strand
AAAAAAAAAAAAAAAAAGTCTGTAAAAACTTCTCGATCTCCAGGCTGCCACGGCGCCTGATGCTGCAAAAGCTTGAGCATCCTTTGGGGAGCTCAAAGGGGTGATTCCCCCCCAAGGTGGGAGGGTTTGGGGGGGTTTGCTCCTGCTAGAAACCCCCTGCCTAGAGGACAAGGCGGCGCAGGGTGCTGTACGGTGTCGAACAAGCCCACGGGCTCTGGTTCTCCGCCAGCCCTTTCGTATCGCCTCCCAAAAAAAGACACGGTGGATTTATTTAGTTGCCCGGATCCTAAAA
>NW_009228901.1:0-1990 GCF_000690835.1 Fulmarus glacialis | reverse complement strand
TTCCAAAAAAAAAAAAAACAACCCCCCCTGCTTCTTCCCCCCCCCGCCCCCCCGAGCTAGAAATGGTCCCAAACTAAACCGAGAGCGGCTTCCCCACAATCGCAATCAAAATAACCATAAAAAGCTCTAAATTGGGAATAAATGATGCTGCGGCAGGGTTTCACCGCCTGCAGCATGGGAAAGCCCTGGGGTGCCCATCAAAAGCGGGCAGCGGGTTGTTAAAGCAAATTGGGATGAAAACGCTCCTTTTTAGCTAAAGCTTCTTTGTACCTGAACTGGGCGTTTTCCCAGTTGTCCCAGTTTGGCACGTGGCCGAACCTCACAGCTTGCATCGGTTCGGGCTTTCCAGTCTGATAATACGATGGATAAAATCCGGTTCTGCAAAGCTGGGGCCAACATCGGGGATATTAAACCATCGGGACCAAATCAAACCCCATCTCCGATGCGACTGGGAGCAGAAGAGGAGCCTGATGCTGACCCTCAGCAGCTCGGTCAGATCCTGTGCCGAGATATTATAAGGCATAAAAGAGAAGATTTGGCTAAATCAAGACGTATCCAGCAGCTTCAGTGCCGGGAACGGCAGATCTCGGGTCGATAATCTCACGCCAGGACTGCAGACGCTGTTTCCTCTCTTCTACCGTTCTCGTATTAAATCAACGCATGTTTTGCCTTGATTAATTTGGTTAATTAATATGGCAGCTCCCGGACAGAGGTCACTGGTGGGGATGTGAGCCCGTGGCGCCGACTGGCTTTGGGGCTTTGCCATCCACAGAGCGCGGTGAGCCTGTGTTGGGGACCTTGTGGCACTGCACGATGCCACAGGGACCGTGGTGACACCCCACATTGTCACAGCATCCCCAGAGCATCCTGCTGTCCCTTGCATCGGGGACCTTAGTGACACCGCACACTGCCACAGCATTCCCAGAGCAGGACGTCCCTGCACTGGGGACCTTGTGGCACTACATGGTGGTCCTCGGTGACACCGCACACTGTCACAGCATCCCCAGAGCAGGATGTCCCTGCATTAGGGACCTTGGTGACATCCATACACGGCTGCATTGGGGACCGTAGTGACACCCCACACTGCCCCAAGCATCCCCGATGCAGCATGTCCCCATTCCAGGGACATCAGGACTCTACACACTGCCACAGCAATCCCAAAGCCAGATGTCCCTGCATTGGGGACCTTGTCACACCCCACGCTGCCGCAGCAATCCCAAAGCCAGATGTCCCCATATCAGGGACCTTGTGACACCCCACACTGCCACAAGCATCCCCACTGCAAGACGTCCCTGCCTTGAGGACCTTGGTGACACTGCCACAAGCATCCCCACTGCAAGACGTCCCTGCCTTGAGGACCTTGGTGACACTGCCACAAGCATCCCCACTGCAAGACGTCCCTGCCTTGAGGACCTTGGTGACACTGCCACAAGCATCCCCACTGCAAGACGTCCCTGCCTTGAGGACCCACAGCATGAGGCCCCTGCTTTGAGGCCCTGGGTGACACTGCCACAAGCATCCCCACTGCAAGACGTCCCTGCCTTGAGGACCTTGGTGCCACGGCCACAAGCATCCCCACTGCAAGACGTCCCTGCCTTGAGGACCTTGGTGACACTGCCACAAGCATCCCCACTGCAAGACGTCCCTGCCTTGAGGACCTTGGTGACACTGCCTCAGCAATCCCAGAGCAGGACGTCCCCACATCAGGGACCGCAGTGACACCTCACGCTGCCACAGCAATCCCAAAGCAGGACGTCCCCGCATCGAGGATCTTGTCACACCCCACACTGCCCCAACCATCCCCGATGCAGCGTGTCCCCATGCCAGGGACACCGGGACCCTACAACATTGCCACAGCAATCCCAGAGCAAGATAACCCCGCATTGGGGACCTTGTCACACCCCACGCTGCCACGGCAATCCCAAAGCAGGACGTCCCCACATCCGAGGACCTCGTGGCACCATCCCCAAGCGCGGGGAGGAGGCGGGTG
>NW_009228900.1:32307-34739 GCF_000690835.1 Fulmarus glacialis | reverse complement strand
CGAGCCGGAGTCCTCCGGGCCGGAGTCCTCCTCACCTGGTCTCCCCCGTGTGCTGCAAAGAGGGGGGTTCACCCGTCCTGTTTGTTGAACGACTCAAACCTGTAAGCATCTGCAGCTCTCCAGTTCTACCCTGGCATTAATTTTTTTTCCTGTATAGTTCACCTTTAGCCTTCAAAAACTAAACAAAAAGAGAAACTGACCTGTTTTAGCCTGAAACCCGACATCCCCGTCTAGATTTCTGCAATAATGTTTTCAGCACCTCCACAAAACATACCAGCATTGTAAATGGAAGCACCCGAAAGTATTTACAGCAAGCTTTGACATATCTTATCTGCCCAATCCTGCCCCTGATAAGCACATAAGCCATCAACAATGTAGGGCAACTACCCCATTGTGTGAAAAGAGAAGGGGAAAAAAAAAGATGAAACCTTAAGGGCGTCTCAGCTATTCGCTGGCCTGAAACTGGGTCTGAAGGAAAATAAGCAGACATTTCTCCCCACCCCCATAAAAACTCCCCAATGCACAGATGAGTCAGGGGAGTATTTAGGTCTATATATTACACTCACACACTTCCTGGCAAAATACCCCACGTGAAAAGTTTCACTACATGTACTTTTTCCTAAGAAACCAATTACCACATTAAGTCTTTGTTATTTTTTCATGATTGCAAGTAGGCTCTTTAAGCTAACCAAATTACATTATAAAAAGAACTCTTATATTTAAAAAAAAAACCAGCACAGAAAATACTGAATTGAATTCTCTGTGTAGCCCAGCAGTTAGGAAGGTTGCAGTAATACACTGATGTAAAAGGAGGAGTGAAAGGTAAATTTGGCTTTTTCTCTGCTTTTTATACCTACGTGCTCCACTTCCTTCTGAGAGAGTTGAGAAAGTTGAGAGTTGAGAAAACCGTTGCACTGTTTCCAAGATGGGTTGTTTTTAAATAGCAATAAACTTCACTTCAGCTACAAGCTAACCCTACGTCTGATAGGTAACAGTGAAGAGGACCTGAACTGCAGACACACAACCAAAACTCTTCGTATGTGGTAGAAATCCAGCTTACATCACCAAATTCAATATGACCAGAACCACATAGTAAAGATGCAAAATGCATTTTAAAAGCCTTTCTCATTAAAACACTTCAGTTATTTCAAAGTCAATACTATATTTTCAGCTACATATGCTATTCCTTGGTAGTCTTTCTGCGTATACAAAGATACTGTATTCTCACTGTATTTTTCCAATCTGTAACTATATAAATGTTAGAGACAGCTTTCGGACTAATTCTAGGAACTAGAGCCTAGAACCCTACTAATTCGTAGACTCATCGCTATTTTATTATCTGTAGATTTTCCAAGGAGATGCTTAGCTCCTAAGATTTGTTTTGCCCTTAAGTTTTTATATCTGTAAAAATAATGACTGCTTTTATCAGAAGTGGTCAAAACTGTTTCAATAAAATATTTTTCCCACTGAAAAATTGAAGACTTAGTCAAAACTCAGTTTTGTGGAAACAGTGACAGTTCTAATGCAGGTATTCTCAGGAAGATAACTTAGGTTTGGGGTGGTCTGAGACACAGGCAAGAACCACTCCTGAGCAGCACCGTGACACCATCCTTTCGCCCCATTCTCCATTCAGGTAAGTGCTTTGGCCATGACTCAGCTTGCTGTTCTGGGACATAGTTATTGCATTCTTTCCCAATTAATGAAGAAAAAAAAGTAATTTCCTTTTACTCCAAATCTAAATGAAAACTAAATTCAAATTTTTGTAAGGAAAGCAGTTACTGTCCAGCCAACAGTATTTATCAACAACGCACCCAGAACAGTAAGTAGCATCACAAGACAGTGACTGCAAACATTTCACAGAGAAAGTATCTATTTCAACTTTACACATTAAAATTATCGTCAGTCGTTGCATTGGCATGAAAATACAAAATTTTCTACCTCAGAGGTTAAAATTCTCCATTTCATCCAAAGTGAAGCTTCAACACAGGAAAAAAAAAGGTGTAGCTTTCCTTCCATGGTCCTACTGCTGTGCTTCAGAAGGGTTAACAGTGGCTACTTCTCAGATGCACTCTTCATGCCCATTTGATGCTTAGATTCCTGCAAATAAGAATGTCCTTCTGTAACAGCTGGTGATATTTAGTAGCATTTGTTACACAGATAATATTAAGCATCCTGGTGAGGCTGCCTTGTCCTCCAGGAAATGAACCAAAAATATCCAGAGTTTTCCCCTAGCCTTCCAGCACTCCCCCCACTTCCACACACATTCCCCCCTTGTTTCAGATCTGTGCAAAAGAAGGTATCTTATTACCCATCCTTATTCTGGGACAATATTCTATTCTCTGTCTTTATAAAATGTGAATTAGCAGCCTGTCACTGTATCTTACACTCTTTGCTTTGTCCTGGCTTAATAAGAAACATTGGTCCTGAAACCT
>NW_009228900.1:7517-32276 GCF_000690835.1 Fulmarus glacialis | reverse complement strand
CCCTAAAGCAAGTCAGTATAATACAAAGGGTATCACAACTCAATCTAGAATTTTTTTTTTTTCTTTTTACTACATCCACTGGACTACCATAATTACCACTGACATAATTTGCAATAAATGAAAAAAAAAACCATCTAAAATAAGCTAAAAGACAGTCACAGATGATCAGGCAGATACGTAGAATTCTTTTCTTTAAGAAATGGCTTATTTCTTAAAACCAAATGGTATATCCTGGACCATATAAGAGATCAGGGATAATCAATATTCAACACACATTCAGGTCTCTTTTGAACATTAGATTAACCTAGAGGATATTTAAGGCGAATTTCCAACTACTGAATCATTAAATATGCTTTCTTTAGCACGCACACGTCATTCTGAAAGGGCACAGGCAGAGGCTTTGTTTGGCAACAGCCTACAGCAATTTCAGAGAGAAAACGGGAATGTGGCTGCATCCCTGTTTTGCAGGTCCCGAATCACAGACTCACCAGAAACTGGCAGACATCCGTGTACATCAGAGCAGTTTAGGAGCTGCTTATTTACAGATGACCCTTTTTTTTTCCTTTTCTTTTTTCGGACGTTTCCACAGGGTGGATTATAGTCTCTTGATTACAGCCTTAAGGCCTACAGCTTCACAAGCCAAGCAAGTAAACCAACTGTAAAACTGTTGCTAAGATTGCAAGGGCAAAGCTGTGGAGATTCAGGGACCCATTTTGACTGACAAACCATGAATCAAACGCACAACAGTCCTTAGATCTGCCTATGACAATCCCTGGCAACTAGAAGAGCACTCGTTAATCGCTAGAAGTACTTCCTAGCCAACCTTGCCAAGAAATAAAACTCAACCAAAAAATATAGCAATTCCTTGACAGAGCTAAAAACACAATTTAGATGTCCATGTTTCTAATCTCATGCTTAGCCACAAGACCAAGCTTAGCCATTTTTCCTATACTCAGAGAGAAAATTCTGCACACTCATAAAATGTTGCAGCTCTACCTCTGTTCTAAATCAGTGGGACTGAGTGCATACCAGAAGTTGTGGAAATATACTCTACAGAAGTTCTAATACTTTTCCACTTCAAGCGAAAAAAACCAGTATTCATAAGACAATGACAGGAAATCTTGCTCTAAGACTGAGCACAGGGATTTAACAATAATAGTCTCTGGCTTCTTTGTCATGGAAAATGGCCACAGGTTTGAGCTCTGTCTGCACACAAGTGAATGATTCAACAAACAAGCTGCCAGTGGTCCAGAGAATTCCAGTTTTGTGACTGGAAAACCAGAAAGCAAAGGCTGTACATGAAAACAGCTCATCCTTCACCCACCTGTGGCAAATTAAATTGCATACAAGTTAGAACAAACAAGCAGTGGCTTTGTACAGCCACATGCTGGAATGCTCCTTAGGTGCTTTGGAAAGCATCAGTTAATTCAGTACTGAGATAGATCATCTGCCTTCTCCAACTGTGGATCTTATACAGGATTTGTATTCCCACCTGTCAAAACACTGTCAACTTTCCATTTTGCCGTAATGTCTTCTGATTTTGCCAAATAGGGACTTTCCCTTTTTGTTGAGAGGCAGCAATATGCCTTCAATTAGCATGGTACTTTTGTTCTTTCCAGCGAAGACCTGTGTAAGACAGCCTGAGGGTCTAGACTTAGAATTCAAGAGAAGAGGTCACCCCAGGGCAGATTTCACCCCGTGTGTTGGCATTACGCACAGAACAGGATCTGAGAGGCAGCATTCACTCTTTTCTGGCTAATTCAGGATTGAAATGAGTTTGGTACATGATGCAAACTACCAAAGTCCCCCAACCTAACTTGTACGTTTCATGCTAACGGTCTTGTGATAGCCAAGAAACCCCCGCTATGGTGGTGGCTCAGCCCCCACCTCCTGCCATCACACACCAGGCTCTATCTAGCAGCTGAGTGCTCTCTGGAGACATCAACATATTCAGGCCTCTCTGGAAAAGTCCCCCTGTCAATAATAACACTGGCGAGATCTTTACATTAGCACGACCGAGTTACCCGAGTTAATGGGACACGTTAGAAGTTTAGTTTCCACAGTTCTTTCCTTTGAAAACACATTTCAAATTCAACAGAATTTCCCCAGAAATCATAGAATCATAGGATAGTTTGGATTGCAAGGGACCTTTAAAGGCCATCTAGTCCAACCCCTCTGCCGTGGGCAGGGACATCTTCAACTAGATCAGGTTGCTCAGAGCCCTGTCCAACCCGACCTTGACTGTTTCCAGGGATGGGGCATCTACCACCTCTCTGGGCAACCTGTGCCAGTGTTTCACCACCCTCATTGTAAAAAATTTCTTCCTTATATCTAGTCTAAATCTGCCCTCTTTTAGTTTAAAACCATTCCCCCTTGTCCTGTCGCAACAGGCCCTGCTAAAAAGTTTCTCCCAGAGAATTCAACACCGTCAGACCCTGCAGCTCTGTGAGCCCGCTGTACAAGGGCACACCCCCGGTCTGATCCAGTGGTCTCAGCAGCCGGACACGATTGCCACCAGGCAGAATGAACCTCCATGTGGTTCACCTGCTCTCAAGGGCTGAGCACCTTCCTGTTACATACTTGGGGGCTTATTTTCTGGTTTCTCTTCGTAAGTACCCGGGATGCAGTGCACAGAAAAATGGACTTCCCAGGGAAGCAGGTACTACACTGTCCAATGGACTCACTAGCTGCTGGATCAGCAACACTGAATCATGAAACCAGTTGTCCCCAAACAGGTTTTCTTCTCTTCCTGATTTTTAAACAAACCATATACAACTTTCCCTGCTAACCTGCCTTAGTAACTCTTCCCAGTATGGATTCCTCAGTCAAACTACCCAAACATCTCTGCTTTTCAGTTCAAGAGTAAGTACATCCATGAAAATTAAGAAAAAAACGCGGAAAAAAAGAAAATGAAAAACATAAGAAAGCTATGAGAACCTTCTGAACTGTCACCCCGTAATTCTGCAAACGTGGAACATATTTCAAGAGCTTAAGGAAGAGTTTGCTCAGAGGTAACGCTTGCAATTTCAGACTTCCTAAATAATATTCCCACACACACCCAAAGGATTGTACTATTGATGTTACGGAACAGGACAAGGTCCCATTTTTCCTCGTATAACAAATTAATCTTTCCTCCCTCTGAAAAAGAAACTTTTTGGAGACACGGCTGCATGCATCCCTCCATAAACACCCCCTCAAGCAAATCATAAAGAGCATGTTTGGGGGGGCGGGGGGAAAGGCCCCGTCTCCTGTGACATTCAAAAGTTCATGTCAGATCAGTCTTCACATTAAGTGGCAAGGGAAAAATTTTCAGTTTGAAACCTTGGGAGCACTAAGGAGAAAAGTCTTTTTGTGCACCGAAAGACAAGTATCACCAGAAAGTATTCATGCTACAATCTCCATGCATACAGGGATATACAGCCTGAAAATCTTTGCAGCAGAGTAATTATGGATATTCTTTTCCCATTTTATATACTTCTCACAGAACTCTGATTTTGTAATGTATGTGTTTTTGTGGATTCCCAAGCACAATATGTGATGTGTTAAAGATAGAGTTGCACTTACACAGAGATTTCTAACCACACGTAACATCTGTTTGTGGGGATCCTCCTTCCCACAGGCATATGAACATAGCGATGACACATTCTTGTGCTTTGTATGGTCCCCTGTTATCGAGGACTCTGCTTAGAAGGAAAACTTGTATTTGGATTAAGGATATTGGACTGCGACTATTCTTGCAAACAAAATTACCCAACACAAAAGCATTGGAATTGAACTGTAGGTATATGCAAGCTTATTTTCAGAATAAAACCAAGTATATTATAATAATAAATCCCGCATGTCACATATTGAGGCTTAACAAGTTGCTGCAGACTGAGAATGACTATTCCTGTGTGGTAGTATGAAAATATGTGGAATTTCTACAACATATTTATTAAGACTTCTAATGAGGGAGTTATGCTTTATTGTTATTTTTCCCAGTATTTAAAACTGGTCTGCAGTTTACACTAGAATTTGAAAAATTCAGCCCACTTCTTCTAAAAGTAACTGACAGAAGATGGTGTTAGAAAAGGAGTTGCACTATTTAAGCCAACAGAAGTTTAAAAGAGAACGACCTGGGTCTTTAACAGGAGACTTAACAAAGTGAAGTCTTAACAAAGACCTTATAAAAGGTCTTATCACAAATAATGATATTGAACAGTGTACAGAGTTACATATGAAGAAGTTGTTTTGCATATACTTCCTTCAATTATGTATAATTCTCTCACTTTTGTGATTTCCTTAAAGAGTATAAAGGGGAACTGACTATCCAAGTTTTAGGCTGTGGACTCAAAACCTTTTTGACTCCAAGCAAAAGTGCAGACAGATGGACAATTCAGCCAAACTCTTTGCTGGCTATCCACCGGTCTATGAATGGTAGCAACAATGAAAGCAGCATAAATAATAAAGAGAAGTGCAGCGTGGAAAAATCAATGGCTAAAGAACTCAGAAATAAGATATTTCTGGAAGTTCCATCTTAATAATTTTGTAAGCCTGAGAGCCTTCCACTTCCCCTGCTAGCTAAAGAAAAGAGACCAACTTATTTAGGGCACATAAGGACAATTTTTTCTTCCAACTTAATTGCAAGAAAAGCCAGTAGAAGGTAACCCAACTGGGACGGATGTGACTGTACATGCCAGACAGACATTGCTAGCACCAGAGTTACTCCTATGTTCCCCAAATGTTAACTACTCACGGGAGATTATTCATGTCTTATGTGCAGGGAAATAGCAATTTCTTTGTTCTCCAGCTTTATTTCCACGTAGTGAACTCTTTAGGAGTGCAAATTTTTGCCAAGAAGCAGCAAATTAATAACATATGTATATGGTGTGTTTCTGCTTCCATCATAGGTGAATGCAGTGCTTGTAAGAGATGCTATTTGCAACCTCCTTGAAGCAAGGATCTTGAATCCAGCCCCAACTACACCAGCGTGAACCAACTGCAATTCTACTGGAAGAAGCAAGGCAACAGCGATGTAACTGATGCCTCAGCCAAACTTTTAACTCTGTCCAAACAGAAACAGAGCAAACACATCAATGCAACTTCCCTCTACACTGCCCTGTTAGCTCCTCATCAATGCAGTTACTCAAGCTATTCCACTACCTGCCTGAACCCAAGAATATACTTTATTAAATGTCACCAGATTAATCACTAGTCTGTCAAAACGTAACTTAGATGAACACTTCCAGCATTCACTTCCAGATTGTGTATGATTTAGCTATTCTCTGTGATTATTATTCTGTGTAATACATAGATTCTCATTTTTACACAGACATTATAATCAAATTCTATATATTTATGGTGTTTGGTCCTATGTATGTGTTGTCCTATAATATGTATTACAAACCATTTGCTTTCATAGACAGTCACAGTCTGTCTTTTCTTCAAAACATCCACTTTGTTATTTCATATTCAGTCATTAAGAAACACTCTTACTGTTCGAGTAATAAACCATCCTTATCTCCAATACTGGTTTAACTAAAAAGGCCCTGCTACTTTTTGAAGGACTGCAGCCAGTGAAGTGCATAAACCATGTTCATGTTTAAGTACTATTCCTAAATGCGTGCATATTTGAAGCGGAAGAGCTGGGCTGAACCAGGCTTTGAACGTTGAAAATACACTCTGTAAAATCCATAATAACTGCTTAACAAAGATCACTATTTTTGTTTCTCAAACAGATGCAGCGGCTTGGGGCTGATCGTCCCACAAGCCCTGGGTATTGTGCCCACTTCCAACATCAGGTAAAAAAAGGTAAAGAGAGAAGGACATAAATTAAAACCCTGTGCCAAGCTATTTTGGGGGTATTACCCAGCAGACCACAAGTCTGAAGGCCACATTTCATGTGCATAGAGATATTTCTAACTGACACTTACTAAACAAGCAGACTGGCTACTTGCTTTAGACAGCCCTGAACAAATATTAATTGAAACCATCTGTAGGACACGTTATCTCTGAAGTAACCAAAGATGTTCAGTTGACTTTGGACTAAATTACCCAACAGCTTCCACAGAAAAAGCACATTCATGAAAATAAGTGATTTACTGTTTTAATATAACACACAACTAGAAAGGGCTCACACATGACCCTAGGGTTTCTATGATTATTCTCTTCAGGAAAGCACAACTGAGAGAGACAAAACAGCTAGAAAGCTGCCATTTCATCTGTATAACTTGTCTGTGAGCTCTGAAGCACCTGCTTAAGGGATGAATTACTCTTTTTGCCTTACAAAATTAATGAGAGAGGGGGTCCTGAGAGAAACAGATAAAAAAGGAACCTTTCCTCCAGCACATCACACATCCCAGGAGCCAGTGAGAGTTAAATGCGCTGTACTTAGTAAAGCACAAGGATTGTTCCTGCCATACATCTTATAAATACTGGGAAACAGATGAGGGAAAAGGGTGCCTGCCCCTCTTCTCCATCTCATTTGCTTCTTACGCCTACACCAAAAGAATGAGAAGAGTCCAGATTGGTCACAGTTACTTGCTGTACTGCCTCTTACAGGGCAGTTACCTCAGCAGGGACAATGCCAGAAAAACTTTCACTATAGCATGTGTGATGAGGGTTACCACACTGTACTGAGTAATGGTTTAGCATCATACTAAGCGTGCTGTCAAAGTCAACGATGTGTCGTCAAGGCCACGGAACTGAGCAGATTGTTGAAACACAGGACAACAAGCAATGTAAAAAGGCAACGGAGAAGCAGATACTGAGGATACGTATGCTATTGAAGCCCTTGAAAGGAACACTCATGGCGAGGGCGTTTCTGTGATCTGATGAAAGGACAGATAAAATGCATTTGCCATGGTGCAAGAATTAGGGCTGGTACCTTTATCAAGATAGCATACTAGAAAAGATAGAAAAGTCTCCAAAAGGCTGGATTCTTTATTGCAAACAAAGCTGGTAGACTTCAAGTAAAACTACGTAGGCTATAATGAATGGTTTTGACTGTAGGGAGAAAAATTAATGGCTTGAGTCCAGAAGCTGCCTCTGCCTACATACAGAACTAGGTCTGTAGGAGATCCTTATTCAGCACGTTTCCTACAAAAGACATTAATTTACATTCTCTTGTTTAAAGAATAGATAACTTTCTCCATATGAGAAATTCCAGCAGACAGAGGCTCAGAGGAATGAACGAGCACTGCAGAGACCATTGCACATTTCATACAAACACTCACCAACTGTTGCCACTTTGAGATTTCAAAGCTTGTGAGGAAAATGCATTGCTGGGTTTTTTTTTTTATCAGAGCAGAAACTAGGATATCAACCCTGATTAATCTGCAGTTGCTCACCTCCTGACAGTGCAGTTTGAGAGGCACAAGGCCTTAATCAAGCTTAGACGTAAGGAAGGATTTCTTTTAAAGGCTATCAATGTTAATGAACAACTCAGTCTTGTTTAAACATCCAGACTGTGATATGGGCAAGTATCTGAGTTTATCATGTCCTCAATGTTTTGAACAGCCAGATTTTATTTGCTAAGCATTGGTCAGGCCAAAAGCAATGAGCTTATCCTGAGTGGTGGTGGCTGGACTTGAAGTCTGGACCTTAGATAGCAAAACATTCAGGATTTGATGCAATTTTTCCTCAACCACCTATGCTGAGTTTTGGGCTGTCCTTATAAACCCAGAGACTAAAGGAAACACATTCTCACTCTAAAAGGCTTTTACTCTGTGCTTCTGTATCTAAAAGCTAAAAAGATGCTGAATCTTTGTGCCAAAGGCAACAATCCAAACACAACTGGATGTACTAATGTTAGCTATGGTTTTGCTATTCCTTGCGCATGTTAGGAGCAGAGGATTCCAAATTAAAAGCCATACTGAAAGCCAGAAACTAAGTATCACATCACTTTTAAAAACAAACCCTTCAGAAAACTAGACTCTTCACCTCATTTATGAGGTGAATTTATACAGGTTCATTTTATCCTTTGATTAGTTTTTTATTGTTTTTTGATTATGCCACTAGTCTGCAATATTGTTGCAAAAGCCATACAGGTGTTTAATTCAAAATGAAGAGGCTTTTGTGCCATTTTTTTAATCATGAAACTGCTTCTACTAATATTAGATTTTTATGAAGCCTTTTGAACTTATACTTTTCACATATAGTGGTTCAGATCATACCTAAAATATCTCCTATGAAATTAGAATAGCCCTGCATAATTATTAATCTACTAAAACACGGCTTTTCAAATGCCTACTCACTGATCTGTTCTGTGTATTGTTGCACAACAGCTTCTCATGAATTTATTAATCACGGACATATCACTGTTGAAATATTCAGTATGTTACACTGGGGCTTCCCGCTCCTTCCCTCAGGGTAGACTCCTTTCTTGTTGCTGTGGCTCACTCAGCATCTGTATTATTGCCTTTTTCAGTAATACTGCAGTTTTATCTTTGAAGTTTTTGAAGAAAAAAGTTGCAACAGAAAGATGTGCATAGAAAGGGGTATGAAATACCAATGAATATGTTCAGCCACCTGCAGAAACAAAGCCCTATCCTCAACTAATTAAGGGGCAAGTGCACTCTTACTTGCCAGTGATACTCATTCAGTCCTCTACATCCTTTCCAACTGGAGTGGAAGAAGGGTTGCAGGTACTTCTGCAGCCTCTTATCCTTCTTGCTTTTCCAGCCCTCACTGCAAACAAACTTTTGGAAAATTTAGTGAAATTCATGTTCAGCAATGTAAGAATCACGCTGAAAATCACACTCTAAGACTGGAGCTTTGCAGGTTATCAGGTGGTGAAGGACTTCACCTTTTAGCTTGATCCTGCAGCTGCATTTAACTCTCGCTCAGGAAAGTCTGGTTTTGTTCCAAAGCTCTTATCTGCCACCACTCGAAATACAACACATCATGAAGCTACAGCAGCTGGAACCCATGGATGGGAGCCTCCAGACTGCCTTTGAACCACCTTTGATATGGCCAAGGGTGTAGCCATAGCAGAACGGAGCATAACAAGGACTGCTTGCATGAGCTGAAGTCATGCTTTAGTCTTCACTGCAGGCATTCCCTTAAAGTTGGTGTTTTGAGGCATAATCACTCATTTAATTTAATATTATGCAGTTTGTAATTTTAACTAGGCAGACCATGCACACCTATAGTCTTGTCTTTAAAAAAATTTAAAAAATTAAGACTAATCACTGATCTTAGACGTCACATTTTTTCAGTTGGCACTTAAAAAGTAAACAAAAAACAAGTTGGTTTTTTTTTAAAAAAAGAGAAATCCTGCCCATCTGCTTGTGTCCTTCCATTATCTGTGTTAAGAAACCTTGAGCAGCATATCCTTCCCCCCCCCTTCCTTGTGAACCAGTTAGATATAGCTGATTTCAAACATAACAGTAATCTATGATAACTCATTTTATTTGCACAAGGGATGTGTTAAATATTGTCTTATTCTCTTTCTTCAGTGTACTCTTTCTAAAAAAGAAGAAAGTATTACATATTCCAGCTCCACAGGATGCCAAACATAGACATCTCCTGAGCAAACAGAATAAGTTACTCAGTATAATAACTGTAAAGACAAGAATAAGATTACAAGAAAACATCCTCTACAGCTGTAAACACTAGCTGCAAGGCTTAATATTTACCACCATAACATTTTCATGCTGGGCCTATTCCGATCCCTTCTCTTCTCATTGCTAAAGCAAGCAGAATTTTTTTCCATTATTACGGAAATCCTATGTACTATTTTTGCAGAGAGGAAGGGATATGTGTTGATAAATGAGTCTGAAAGCCAATCAAAACTAACACTGGATCATGCATCTCTTGTTTTAAGGTTTGACATCACCCCCAAGAAAAAGAAAAAAAAATTAAAAAAAAAAATCAGAAATGAATAGCCTGGGGAGTTTCTGCTTTGGCAGGACTAGAGTAAGGCAGTAGCCAAACACATTGCTACTGGCATCCAGTCTTGGAAATTTTAAGCCAGTGAAATCATAGCTTGCTTCAGTATAATTAAAACAGATGCTCAAAAGGGGCACTGCAAGGCTAAGTGAAGAGATTATACAAAATGTATTTTAATAATCAAAATGTCTTGAGCAATCAGGAGAGGAGTAAAATGGTATTTCTATGCTTCAAAACTAAATCAGGAAAATTGAAAAAAAAAAACCATAGTAGTAATTAAATGAGAATTCTCCCCATGCCCTAAAACAGTCAATTTGGACTAGTGCTATGTATCAAATCTTGTATTCTGTAGGTCTTAATTTTTGCAAGCCATGCATCTTATGCAAACATGCAAAGATTTTACAAAGAATTGTAAGCCATTGACCAAGGTCTGCCTAAATGCATGTATTGCCATTTTCTCTAGAACACTGTTAGACATTTTGATGTCATTGCTCAGATGGGCAAATTTATATCTATATGAAAAGTGTTCATAGTGTTATCCACTATATGTCCTTCACTGTTGCTGCTTTATCTTGACTGTGGCGGGGAAAAAAGCCATTAACCAATTTAATGACTGGTTAAGGAAAGCTCATGTCTAAAACCACTAGGGTCATCTCGGCTATTCTTGTCAAGCTCCATATGGTCTCTATAGGAAACAATTATCACTTTATAAGAAAACGTGAGTTTCTGTCCAGCTTGTTCGGTTTCTAATGGAGTTTGGACGTGTCTGTTCATTCTGCTATTTTGAAGTCACTCTCCTCATTTTTTAATGACTTTATAAACAGAGCTATGAACAGGGCTATTGTCTCCTGGATAGAACACTATGTCTGATTTCCATCTGTATTAAATACTCCCTATGACTCCCTCCAGCATTATAGAGGACCTTCAAGGAATAGTATGAAACTCAGCCTGACTAAGGCCCATTGACAATGCCAGAATGAAGTAAAGGGATCTTGTTAGAAAGGGAGAAGTTAGGCTCCCTAGAATTTAAAGAAAAGAAAAAAAGTGAGCTACAAGCCATACACACTGATTCTATTTTCTTCATGGATGGCAATGATCCATATGGTGACATTTCATCTATGAAGTCTGCATTTGTTAGCAATGTTAAGTAATAGCTTTCTAGTCATGTGCTCCAAATTGGTGCATACTGTTGTCCTCAAAATGCTACAGTGGACTTGTGGCCGGGAAGTTGCAAGAATCCCTGACTATCCCTGGCTTCCAAGGCTTAGGCATTGGTAATTTGGTGGCAGAATGAGCGTAATACAGACCACAGCATTTTTACAATCATGCTATGTAAGTCCATGCGGATAAGATACAGGTACGGCATACAAGATATAGGATAAAAGAAACGCCCTTTATCCAGCCTGCAACATGGTTCCTGCACTCCTCAAGATCAATGGTAGAAGCAGCTTCCTACAGCCTTTCCTTAGAGAAATCTCAGGGGGATCATAAATCAGGTCAATACATTAAGGTTGTTAAAAGAATGAATAGAAGTATTAACTTATTTCAGATCCAGGATATTCTAAATTGCTTTACTGAAACACTTCCAGTGACTTCTGCTAGTCGCAGAACCCAGAAGCATCAAAAACTGCTCATGGGCAAGACCATCCTCTGCTGTACACTTCCAGCCATTTTTTACATCACCATTTCAGTGTACTGAGCAGTCTGGTTTCTAGGCATTACGCAGAGAAATTGCTCCACGTGCTAAGAGATATCCTACACGTCACAGGCAGATCTAACTTGTCTTTTTACCTTAACTTTGAATAAACAGACGATTATTTTACTGCGATGCTTTTTGTTGAATGTATTTATAGGAAAATATCGCTTATTTTATCACTAATTGGGGATGAATGTGAATCCAGCAAGTATCTTGTATGCGTTGTAAAATGACATTCTAGAGTGGCTTCAGTTTTTCAGAAAAAGGACAGAAGACACATTAGTCTGGAAGGCAAAGGATTGGTCTTGTGATCAAATTTAAGATATCAATTCTCCATTTGTTAAAATTATTTTGATTAGCCTTATCATGCATCTTATACAGTATAAAAATATAATGGGGAAAATAAAAACACCATTCATTCACCAGGTAATTTTTCACATAGAAAAATGAATAGAAAAACAATACTTGATATAGAGTACCACTACCCAGTCTGAAAATCTGGTAGTCAGGCTATCTCTAGTGATCTCATGATTCTGCTATGATTCATGAATATAGAAATCCATTAAAATGATTTCATTAATCCCTGATGCTTTTACTGTAGAAGACATGCAGCTTAAATATCGAATTATACATAGGGTTTAACCTTCTGCCATGACTCCCTCCTGAGTCTCATTGGCTTAGGGAGGGAAACAAATTATGAATTTGAACTACGTCAATGAAAAATTTAGAGACAAGTTAGGGCAAAATGTTTTGCAAGACATGAGTATCACATCTGAGTGAATAAATGATATTCTGAAGGCCACGGTTCATCACCTTTTTGAATGAATGGGAAAGCATTCAGCTTTACCTTGCTGAAAATAGCTTGTGCAACCCCCGTACAAACTGGTGCAGACAGAAGCTGAGGAACAAAATTAAAAAGAATTATGTTATGGTAGGGCAACAGTTTCTTCTATTAAAAACAAGCAATTTGTCTGTATTTCCCCCCCAACAGTCATTGATGCTCATTTACATGCAATGTTACATGATTGCTTTTGTTGTTGTTGCTCTGAAGGCAGTCATATCTAAAAATTAGGTTCCATTCCTTGTGTTTTCATTAAGCTAGCAGTTACAAAAACAAGGGGGAAAAAAAAAATCACACAAGCAGACAACAAAGGTACACACTAACTCACCAGCTCTGTATTCCCACTGAAAAGCAGCGATTGCTGTCCTTCATAGCCGCTTCCAGAGCTGTTGGAACTAGTTCTACTCACAGGAATCAAGAGAAATAATAAAATGCAGCCTTTTAAAAATGAAACACTTCTGTGAACTTAAGGATATGGCTTTCCACCTCCTACATCCTTTTGGCTGCCTCCTCTCAGGCGGCAGCAATCAGGCGCCTGCAAATACAGGTAAGCTAGAGCTGGCCTCGACCAGTAGCCACCATTTTCAGGCTGTTTGAAATGTTCAGTTGCTTCTAGCTCTCTGCCACCTCAAAATTATTCACTCTTACCCAATGAAGTGCTTCGTGGGCTTACCCAAAGGTTCCAAAATACCCAGGAGCTTCTGAGGGAACAGCGGTCTGTCCTACGAGCGCGTAGGAAATGCCCTGAACCGATGTAGCCGGAGCGGCTGCGCTGGGCTCACCGGGGCTGGGCCACGCTGCCACCCACAAAGAGTTGTGCCTGGCTAGACACCCCGTCCTTCCTGCGACTCTGCCTCCACCACCATCATCAAACCCTTCCACAGCAAGACAACTCACACAGCTGCTATTTCGTCAAACCCTCGCAGGGAGGGGTCACACGAGGCTTTCGTCTCGGCAGAAACACTCGAGGCCGGCATCCACGCTAGGTCTCTACCGCTGGCCCCTCAGCCCCACACGAGCACCATTTCTGTCTCAAGCTGTTAGCTGAGGTAGAAACCTCTGCTTTGTCTCCACTGTGATCCTGAAGCACGATAACTGGATTCGGCTAGCTGCGGGGTTTTACAGGGAAGTATCTGCCTGCAGGTAACTACTCCACCAGAAAGCCCTCCTTGCTTCTCTGGCAAACACATTGCCTCAGATGCCCAACCCCACCGTCTTGATCAAGTAATTTCACTTTTGTTACTGATGCCTAGAAAACAACCAGCAAGTCCATCTTTTAAAGTTCACCACAGTAACTTTAAAATAATCAGATCAAGGATAAAAAAGAAGAAGAAAAAAAAAAAAGACGTCGCACTAAGGAAGCAGTGTTTGCACCACAGGAGGTTTGCTTGCAAGCTTCTTTCAAACCTAAATTAGCACCCGCCATCTAGTTCTCTCCAACACCACCAAAAGTTTTTCCAAGCTCTACTGAACCTTTAAAGCAGCACAATCGCAACAGAAAGTCCTGTAGCATTCAGTGACAAACATTTTCCAGAACAAAGACAACATACATCTATAAATTTAAAAACCACGCAAGAAAAATAATTTTTCAGGTCTCCTTTTGTAACATAAATTCAAAACAGTCACGTTTTTCTTTTTTTCTTTCTTATTTTTTAGGATAAGTTTTAAATTCACTGGTATGCTGGAAATACATCGAAGGGGATTCATTCTTCTCGTTCAGGTTTGAAAGATTAAGTCTTCAATTACTAAATTGTATCCACAGCCGATGACTTGCTGTGCAGTCTATTTTTAAAAATACATTAAGAAAGATTAGTGTATACCTGGAATAAGAACATTTAGCAAAACTCTGCCATGCAGAAATCTGAAATTAGTGTTTGAGATGAAAACGGTGGAGATCTGCGATATCAATTTACAGTTAATCCCAGGCCTGCTCTCTCAGGGGGGCTCAGGTCACTTTCTAATTACCTTTAACAGCTGCACACACACAACCCTTCCCTCCTCAAACCACCACACAAGCCACAACTGTTGTTTCCATCTATGGGGATGATCCAAATCCTTACTAAAAAGATTTGATGCATGCTTTACGTTCAAAATTACATATTAATTTACAAAAGGAAGCATAGCACAAGTTTGCCTTTAACAAAAAAATGAGTGGGGTGGGAGGGGGCTATTTCAAGCTCGGATTGATGCATTTCTCTAGAGCCACCAGTGGGTCCCTTTGAGGTCCTGCTAAAATCCTGGTGCCCATATTCCAGGGGATTTGTACTCTGCAGAGTACTCGGCAGAATAGAGGGAGGAACCAGAAACCTCTCCAAAGCATCACTCTCTGCTTACCGCTTAGTGCTACTCTTTGCAGACTGAGGCCAGTCCCTCTAACAGAGGCATCGTTCCTCCAGGAACCATAGGCAGGTTAGTAAAACAAGGGCCCTTCATGCAGGTCACCGTCTCCTCTGAGGGTCGCCTAAACATCTCACCCTGCCCGTAAAGTTCAGTGATTTCTGTGAGAAGACTCTCAGCATGCACTTTTCAGCATCTGTTTCCTCAAGAAATTCTGCATGTCTAAACTCACTGGAGCACACCTCTCCGTTTAAAGGAACGACACCTCATTTTGCAAGAACCCGCATTTTCAGCATCTGTCCCTAGCCAGAAAGTCTAGTAGAGGTTGCCCTCAGTGAATGACGTCTGATGATGTCTTTCAGAATCTCCTTCTGAAAATTACACCCCAAGTAAGGCTTTACTGTTGTACCTTGACCTACTAGCTCCAGGCTACAAGGACCTGACATAATATTCTAATACCAAACACAAGTTACCTCATTTTAAAAACTCCTTTAACTACCTCAGAACTCACTCCATAGATCTGACTAAGCTGAGACACGAAGGGACAGGAAATAAAATAAGTGCTAATAAAATTATGTGACCCCTTGAGAATAAGCTTTATTCCGGTGGTAATTTCTGCATTGTGTAAGCTGAGGCAGCAGAGAATTCACACACACCAGCAGCCAGTTGAGATGGCATGTGATGATTGATCAGTTTTGAAACAAGTATTACAACACTAGCAGTCATCAGCAAAGCATCAGCACAGCAAGAGTTAAGAGCATGTGCTGTACTTCACTGGTGGGAATAGTTTGGGAAGCAGAAATAGTAGGAGTAGGATCCTTTACAATGACTTCAGTTTTTATTAACATATTTTTACAGGATATCCCAGTTAAGCCAGACAGCTTGTTTACAATAGGGCCCTGTCCAAGGACAGCTTAAAACTATTACACAGTACATACAGAAGGACAATACAGTCCCAGTACAAGCTACCAGCAGGCAGTAAATCATGTCAAAGCCTCATGTTACACCTGATTAACTGCTTGGCTCCAGTACTACAACCTATTCCAAGAACGCTTGCTTCAGTGTAGTTAAGAGTTGTCAGAGAATTTATGTCATCTGATGGCAAGTTACATAAAATAGTGCCCCAGTGTATCATTTAAGAAGCATTACTTGGCATGAGCTGCAAGAGTGTGCACTTCACACCTGCAGTATCCTCTGGTGCTATGTATTCCTTAAAAAGGGACTCCATTTAGATGTCTCATTTACTAGGAGAAATCACATCACCTCTGTCCCAACAGGATTACAACTCTGAATTACGCTTCGTCAAACACATCCAAAATTTTATCACTCATGGGTCAGTCCACCCTCAGCATGGCCAGTGCAATTAAACTAAATTTCCCACAAAATTTTTCTTGATTCTGCAAAATGGCTTAAAAATAGATATCCTCGTAAAATTGAAGAACTTAGATTTTTCACTAAACATATGAGGCTGCGAGTGGACCAAACAGTGAAACCTTTACACCACCCAAACACAAAGGAAACCTTGTTTCTGTGAAGCTCAAAATCAACCCAGGCCACTAAAGAGGCAAATTTCAAAAGCATCCTAAGGTCCATAGATTGCATGCCTATCAAACACGGAAGACATTATGAAAAGTAAGCAATAATCCTTATGAAGTCTGTGTTTATCCAACTGTCAATCAACAAGCTGTATGGCATTAACTGAGATGTCATGCGTCTGGATCAAGAGTTAGAGTCCTGTAAATCAGCAAAAGTGTTTAATTGTAAAATCCATTAGCTCTGACTCTGTATGTGCAGCTTTTTCCAGAGCTGTGCAGGAACTTAGCAGAAAGCTGGAGGTCAATTTTAGCAGAAACACCTTCTACACACACACACATGAACAAATCCAACATTTCTATAGGGTTCTTCACACTTGGCCAGCAGGAGGCTTGTTTATATTCTTTTATAAGATGAACTGATCACCACCTGTTTTTAAAGTACAGTCTCATAATTATTATCTCTTTCCTTAGGCAAGGCAAGTGATACTTCAGCTTTACCCTTGATTTCATAAACTGGTGAGCTGGTTTGTACTTCAAGTCTCTGCAGGAAATGTAAACCCAGCAAAGAGGACAATTTCTTGCATTTAGCATATTGCAGCACACATGGTGGACTGAGCACCCGAATTCTTCCTCTTGCTTATTGAGTGAGGCAGTTTCTTATTTTAACAATTATATCGCAGAACAGGGTAAAACATTTTCTTCCAGAATTGAACAAGGAGCTTAATGAAAATAAGAACAAGTCTTCTAAAAATAACATCAGAGCAGCAGAGCACACATCTCTGGACTGCAAACCTATTTATCTACTTTTTCTGCTCAGTCATAAGAGCATTTCCACAGCTATCACAAGAAGAGTTATTAACAAATGGAAAGCGTGATATTCAATCACGTCTCCCTGGTAGAAGATGACACCTTCTGGTTTTAGTATGGAGTAAGACCCAAACTAAATAGTAAGGCCATGGCAAAACAGATACGCAAAATCTTTTAGAAATCCAGATACAGAAATGCAGATCATCCACAAGCTGTAGTGACATGACGTTTAAGGCAGAAGAGAGCACTTGAACGGTACCACTGTGGTGGCCTTTAGGCAGAAGCACCTGTGGAACTGAGAGGAAGAAAGAAACCAGCACACGTTCTGTAGCAAGGTGTGACGTGAGACATGAGCACCAAGCACCGGGGAACAGCAATTTGAAATGGAAATGCATACAACAGTATCTGGGGGGGGCCTTTCAGGTAAGCAGTTAATGGTGGGAGAAATGTTTGGGGATGGGTTAGCTGAGGCCAGCTTTTCAGAGGACTTCTCTCTCTGAATCCTGAGTGGCACAGGACTTGTCCTTACAGATGGCACAGCTTCAAGGGACAGTAACTCTGGCAGGACCATCTCTAATGCTGCCACGTTTTTGGATTCAAAGCTCGCAGCTGCTTAGCTGGGGAAGGAAGAAGGGTGGGAGGGAAGCAGCTCAGCCATCACTGAGGTCAGTAGCTGTAAGAGTCAGCAAGGCTGAACACAAGTGCTCACAGGGTTTAGCAAATTGCTCTCCCAGCCTTTGGGTAAGATGTGACCAAAGAGCTGTGCTGCCGTGACAGCAGCCACTGGGCACAGTATACCACTTCAGACGCAACATACAAGGTCTTCTTTGTGGCTAAAAGCTCGGCAGAATGAGCGGTCATGCTGCAGAGGGACAGCTAGGTCCAGGAGGATGCTCACCAGTTGCCGCTGCTATTTAGTTGCCATTTGCAGAGCTCAGCGTCTTGAGCAGCTTTGATCCTTGCAGATTTGAGCTGAACATTTTAATCAGCTCTGGTTTGGAAAATACAAAATTAGTAAATTTGCTTTTACCCAGCTTGTTAATCTCCAGGTGGTTTTATTTAATGGCAAGAAAAATCAGAGGTTCAGTCTTAACTAAGGTTTCAGCAAGTTCAGCTCTTCGAAGTTCAAGGTGCAACTGAAAATCTGTGACTAAAGCTAGCTGTGTTCCTTGCCTTGCTCAATTACCTGCAAATGCATTAAGTGGAAGCAGCAGTATCTGCCTATATGGACTTGGTGACTAAGTACTTATACATGATTTTCTTTTCCCAGTCTTGCAAGTCTTCACCCAGAGCATCAAATACCAAAGCCATGATGTGTTAACACCACCTTTCCTGTTGAGCTGTGCTCTACCATTCCACACTAGGTTTCCAAGAAGTTGTGTGCCTCTGGTAATTCAGTCTGCTAGAGGCGATCGTAAGGCAAAATTGAACAGAAACTGCTGTATTCCTTTCAAATCGATCCATGCATTTTTTAAATTGACTTTCAAAAATACACCAAATACACCCAGGGGAAATAAACTAACAATGTGGATTGCTGCCTGAAATCATTATACAGATAGCTCAGGGCATTTAGTGTTGTGATGAAAGAAAAGAAACAAGAGAGATTAGCAGGCTTCACAGAAATAACGTGGTTTAGTAAATCTGGCACTTCCCCTTCCGCAACAGAAAATTTGACATCACCTAGATTTATAAATACAGTACTGTACATGTTCGTCTTCCCAATTTGGAAGTCCCTGCTCATAAGTTCAATATTATACAGGAAACATGCCTATAGTAGAGGGCTAGCTACTACTCTCATTTAGACATACCTGTGGATTTGTGAAATTGTCATTATTTCACTGCACAGCTTTGTAAGAAGAAGAGATTTTACTGCAAATAAGACTACCTTCCCATAAAAAGGTATGTACATTCAAGTGCAGCACTGAAAGACAATTAAAGTTTTGCTTTGCCAGTGTATCAGGCTAGATCAATTCTTGCTGAGGAACAACACAAAGATAGGTAATGGGCTTCAGGATGTCTCAAAGCTTAAGAGTTAGGAGCTGAACTGTCTAAATACATAGCAAGCCTCAAAATCCTGACAAGCTTTCTCTTACTTCACTTCAACAGAATTTAAAGGGAACTCAGGCACCATTTGTAGGTGAGCGTAGTTTGATGAAGCTCTGAAAAATAAGCCCTTGGGTTTTTTTAATACTTCCTTTAAATTAAATATTCATATGATAGTAATTACACTTAAACAATATAGTGGCAAGTTTTAGCATGTGCACTGAAATGGTATTTTACCACCTTCAAATAACCAGCAGGATGAGATATCAGAGACATTAGTCCTGACTGTATTATTCTTCCACTGAAACTACACCTACAGTATTTCAGCATTACAACAATTTGCACTTGCATCATCTTTTCCCTTATTAAAAAAACCCAACACAACTTGACCAGTGTTTCTACAAGCAACTCTTGCTCAATTAAAATGATATATCCAAATAGATTTATGCTACACCCTGTTTTGTCATGAAAGTAATTAATTCCAGGCAATGAGCGTATGTGGGTGTCTGCTCATGACTCTGAACTCCTGTTTTAAATATATGTTCCAAAGATACTTTCCATATAGTCAAGGTCAATGGGGAGGAAGCAGGAAAAATTGAATTGTTAAAATTTCACAGAAGGATTAAGAAAGTTATGTACAAGAAAAGAGTTTGTTTCAATGCTAACCTTAGCAGGATTCAAATCCATATTTTTTGTATGTTTTTGTTTTTTAAGGCTTGAAATCTTGGAATCCATGAGTGACAGAATCACAGAGTAGACACCTCAGTGTGAACACCAAAACAATAATAAATAATCTGGAAAGTTTCCCCCTAGTTAAGTTAACAAGATGCCTGTAAACATTTCTAGTACTAAACCTGCCAAATTACACCTAACAGTCACTTGTCGGTATGATCTCACCAGTATTTCCTTGGTTTGTTACATATCACATCTCTACACATGAATTCCAACAGAAACACCAGCTGTTTGGGATCCATGTGTCAGGGGACCCTCATACCTAGTTGCACAGCCCAGAAAAAGAAGAGTAACAGGGAAACAAACAATAAAATGAAGAAGGAAAGAACGAAAGTTGGCAGATAATGACTGAGGTGATCTTTAGAGTGACCTATACTGTACTTTAATATCCTTATTTATCTATATCATGATGATTTTAATAACACCATCTACTTGAAAACAAGATAAGACCATTCTAATTATACCACAAGCCCCTGTTAACAAAAATAATGCCCGTGCCATCACAATAGCATCCTCATGCAAAAACAACAAGAACTTTATAAGCAGGACAACACACTTGCCAGATGGATATAGCTATTTGCATTTTACAGATGGGGAAACAGAGGCACTGAAAGCCAAACATGTTACCCTAAGGCGCTTTGCCTCAAAGTTTGAGCCAGAGAGGCAGCTGAGCAATGTGACTACTGCTTTGAATGCTGATCATTACTCTGCTGTCACCTTTTATTCCGCCTTCTACATTTCTAGTGCTCATTCAACTGCACACCCATTTACCTTTAAATAATAAGCACTTTGGGCGATTGATGCATACAATGTTTAGCAAAATTGAGCCCGGGCCTCTAAGGAACGTCACTAACCACACAATCAGAATGGTAACAGTCCTAAGCCTGGCTATAGACTGGATGGGAAGGAATGATTGCAAGAAAGAATTTTCACTGTAAAAAAGCTCATTACAGATTAATCTGATACTTCTATTTTGCATAAATGATGCACAACCTCACCACTCTGAAGCATCTGTGTGGTCATCATCATGCTTTTTTTCCTCCAGGTCAAACAAGCATATCTATTACAGATTAAGATACAAACACTAAAAAAGAAGGAACAAAAAAAGAACCATAATTAGAAAAATCTCTTTGAAGACAATACCAAAATAGTAAAGCAGATACTAGAACAAATGAAACATTTTATTACAGTGAAGAAACGCTTACTGCTGTGATCTGGCAGATACCGTGACATACACAAACCTGAACGTTGATGGAAGACCAAGTGGGCTTCTACAATTTGAACCTGAACTTTGCTCCTGGACTGCTTGCAGTGCCTTTTCCAACCAGCACTCTCTTTAGCCTATTTTCCATATTCAGAAAGTATATTTACAACTGATGGAAGAAAATACTGATCTCACGTTTTAATGGGTAACAGCTCCTTGGATAGTCTGAATCTTAGTGTGAGACATAACTTGCTTTCCAATATACTGGAATTAAACACACCTCATAACACCCGTTACTTTGGCTTAGTTTCAAGAGGTTCTCCACGTCCCACCCAGCTGGCAGACTATGAAGCCAAGGCAATGTTTAGGCCAGTAAAGGTAGCTATGGGAGCAAGATCTGGTTTGGAAACAAGCTATATTGAGCGGGTCCAGAGGAGGGCCACAAAGATGATCAGGGGGCTGGAGCATCCCCCCCATGAGGACAAGCTGAGAGAGTTGGGGTTGTTCAGCCTAGAGAAGAGAAGGCTCCAGGAAGACCTTATAGCAGCCTGCCAGTACTTAAAGGGGCCTACAGTAAAGATGGGAAGGGACTCTTTATCAGGGAGTGTAGTGATAGGATGAGGGGTAATGGTTTTAAACTGAAAGAGGGCAGATTTAGATTAGATATTAGGAAGAAATTCTTTACTGTGAGGGTGGTGAGACACTGGAACATGTTGCCCAGAGAAGCTGTGGATGCCTCCTCCCTGGAAGTGTTCAAGGCCGGGTTGGATGAGGCTTTGAGCAACCTGATCTAGTGGAAGGTATCCCTGCCCACGGCAGGGGGGGTTGGAACTAGATGATCTTTAAGGTCCCTTCCAACACAAATAATTCTATGATTCTATATCCTACCAGTATTATCTTTCTGTAACATGAGGTAGAGCCTAATTTTACATACTGTCTTTCTCAACAGGATCTTTTTGAATGGCAACACAGTCCTTTTACTCTTAATTTTGGTAATTCCATCAGGATATCTCTTTATACCCTTCTTCTTTCTAATTACTTGCTACCTAGCACAACATTAGCTTTTGGTAAAGGAAGTCTTTACCTTGGTGAACTCAGGCAATATAACCACATTGCTTGAAAACAAATGCATTCATGCAACTCAAATGTGGCCGCCTCTGAGTCACCACACAACTCGCACATCAGCACACAACCTCCTGTCATTCGAGAACCTCATTAAACCTATCAACACTTGTATCTCTTCAGAGTGATGAAACAGGAAAAGTTTCGAGACAGCGGTAGGCTTTGCTGTCCCCTAGCTATAATCTGCTGAATTTGGGAATTCCCTTCATAATTGTTTTCCCTCTTAGTACTAATGGACATGGCACAAAGACCATAGATTCCCACATTTATTCAGAATTAGGATCCTCTGTCTGAGAAAAAAACACGCAGTTCACAAAGCAATGTAAAGATACTTGTTCTCAGCAGAACTGCAAAACAATAAATCTTCAAATAAGCAAAAAAAGACAGATTTTTTCAAAAAACCCACTTTAATTACTGTGTGGTTTGCTCAGTTTTCTTTTGAAGATGCCTAACATATGGTATGATTTACACAACGCTGGTAGTAAGCTCAAGGCAGAAGATTCAAATCTAGCTGTAGACGTACACAAAATTTAACACGACGCATCGAGATTGTTCTTCTCATCAGCTGAGTATGGCCATTTAAGTTTGCATATATAGCTAATTCCTGTTGCTAAATATTCTTTTAATACTAAGAAATGTATTTTTATATTTTCATATGTACGACTTGTAGTCGTAGCTGACGACATAGGAGCCGCCAAGGGGCGGAGATGACTTGCTTCCTCACACAGGGCAGTCCTCTCCTTCCAGATGTGCACTTACACTGCTGGCTCCAACAATCTCCAGAAAAAAAAGAAGTTGTATGCAAGGGAATGGCACTTGACAAGATGTAGTCTTCAAACTGTACAGCATACAGACTCCGGCTGTACCTCCCTCCCTCAACTGTTTGTACAGGTCCCTTCCGAGGTGCCCCCGGGGCTCAGCCCCCCACGGCTGTGCCAGTCATCAAGCCATCGCACAGCCGCCTCTCCCTCCCAGCACAGAGAGGCATGACAAGCAAGTTGGGCAAAACCCCTCAACTGTCCGTTTTCTTTCTAGGGCTTCAAGGAAAGAAGTTACAAACCGGGCCATATACTACAAAATACTACAACCTTCAATAATATCACACCTTTTGGCATCAGTCAGTGCCCTGCACCTCCCAGTGCTGTGGCCACTCTGTGTGTTCAAATACAGCGTTATGTTATTTCCTTCCCAGTAAAAACACTTATGGCTTGTGAAACAAAGCTAAAAAAAAATACCACAAGAGATATTAGCATCAGTTTAACCGAGAACCTCTTGCTCAGTTCTCAGGAGTTCAGAGAACTCAGCGGTTTCTTTTTTGACAAAAGATAATGTTAGTGGTGTAGGTTATGCACACCGCTGTAGCTATTGGAGCAGCACTTCTCAGCCTCTGGGTCACAAGTAGGTCATAAACCTTCATGCAGCAGTTTGCAAAGCAACTATACACGAAGTAAGATTTTTTTGAAAAATATGCATACATTCCTAGGTATGGAAGGAACTAAACAAGATCAGCACTGGAAAAATTATAATAATTCAAAAGCTTTGCCTCATTTTTTTGATTGCAAATGATAACTACTGTGGCAGCATTCCTCAATGCATTTGTGATTCATTTTTTCCCCCAAGGAAGTTAGGCAACTCTCAGATTTTTTCCAATATGTTTAGGAGGCCATATGAATTAAAAAAACTTGAAAAACACTGCTCTAGCTGGCCTTACCATCAGGGTTCCCTGTCTGAAAATCTAAGAGTCACGGATTCTCATCAGGCTGGGGATCCTGAACTAGAGGAAAGAAGAGGAAAATTGAGATCACAGATTTCCACTCATGTTTTAGGATCAATCATACAAACCATACAAAGAGGAACTCTTCATTCTGTTTTCAAAATACTGAGAAATACGTATCGTTAAATACTAGAAATGATAAATGAGTCAAAGAACATCAGAAAAAAAGTGATTTATGGCTTGTATTTTAAAAGAGTACCTTCATAGTACCTACCATTTTCATATTTTGGCAACATTTACATTACCAGACACTTAGGATGGAAGAGAAAAAGGCCTTGTTTAATTCCTGTTAACCAGTGTGAGTCTAACACAAGACTGCTTGCTGGGATGCTCTCCCAGCACACAAAGGCCTGGCAAGGATAGATGCAGAAATACCCAAGTAGTTCTTTACTGCGAGCCGTCCACCCAACTTGGCCACATGCACAGAACAGCAACAACGCAGCAGTTTGTTGTCTAACACAAGGCAGCATATCAAAGAAAACCTTAGCCTCATCTTTAATTGAAGACAAGATCCTAAATACACTTAAAATGAAATCTGGGTGGCAGTTAGGAGCCGAGCTGAGGAACGCAATCCTCAGAATTGCTGCCCAGTCTTTTACACACCTAGAATTTGTGGGTGTCTGAGTGATGCCACTGAAGTCGTACTGCCCATGCCCAGGTTTGTTCAACAATTTGCTGCCCACTTCAGCCCTAACTCAGTTCTGATTCAGGAATCTCTGATTTGGCAAGAGCCTCAGCATGCTCTAACCCAGAGCACAAGCTCAAACAACACACGACATGCGCCAGTCTCAGGGAGGA
>NW_009228900.1:0-7497 GCF_000690835.1 Fulmarus glacialis | reverse complement strand
TGCTGCAGACATCACCCTCCCCTTCAAATCCATGCACTGTTTTGCAAACAAATCAGTAAGTCAGTATTTCAAGCATTCACCAGGACTCAAAGACTGGCAATTTCCTTACCAGACTGAGGGAACCCAGACATACTCTTTTCCTCTCCCAGCAGATTCCTGCAATCCTGAAACTGCAGGCTGCTTCAGAGTATTACAGAGGGAGGATGAGGAGTACTTTCTCCCACAGCCGAAGCTGTGCTACTTTATCCAGACCAGGAATGAAAGCATCATTATGCCCAACCACAAAGGCCCTCAGCTCTTAATGGGAAGAAGGCTGGGCTTTGATTCCCGTTGCGTGTATGCCAGACATATAACTTCTCCATATGAAGGGCAAAGACCTTGGACTCTGATGCTGGACTGCCTGAATGACCAGGCTACAGTGAATCAGCAAGCTCTCTCCAGGAGAACTAGGAGAACACCCATTCCCACCCTACTGGACCCTCATGACCGCAGCAGCTTTGGGGACAGTGCAAGGTGTGAGCTCGAGCTTGTGAAGCTGACAAAAGAGCTTTGGTTTTACCTATGTCCTTTTGTGGCCACAAGCTGCTTTCTTCCCTACTGGCCTTTCACCTCATGTCAGCCAGCTCTAGAAATCACTTTTTTCTCCTTGTGAAGACAAGAGAACAACACGAGTTTTGTTCACACCATTAGAACAACTTCCAATGCTAAATTTTCACATAGAGTGTTAGTTCTTCATGTCATCCTACATAGAATCATAGAATCATTAAGGTTGGAAAAGACCTCTAAGATCATCGAGTCCAACCGTCAACCCAACACTACCACACTACCACTACTACACCCGCAGACACTCCAATTGTCTCCCAGTGAAAACAAGCTCGTTTTCATTTCTGGTGTGAACTGATCATACTAAAAATTGATTCACGCAGAAAACTTTGAAACATACTATAAAAAGCCACTTGGAAAATTCAGAAACAATAACAATTTTAAAAATAAATACAGGATCATTATACTCATCCATACTGCTCCTCCTTCCCCGCTGCCATGGGAATTGCACTGAGTGAGGGACATGCTGGTTTGCAGCTAACCTTCCCATCGCAAGACCCCTTACCTACAGCATGCTGAGGGGCTGAGATCCAGGAAAACGCAGGTTTACAGACGAAAAATAAACCCCATCCAACTGAGATTTGTTATAGGAGGCTGGAGAGGAATAGAAGGATCCAAGCAAATACCACTTTCATACATCCTAGAAGGAAGATAATGAGTCCACAACGGGCATGGGATCGCCATCCGCCTTGTGATATGCAACAATACAATTACAGTCAACTGTACAACTGCTTCATATCTTCTGATATCTTATTGCCTAGCCAAGGAAAAAGCTGATATTCTTTTTGAAGATGTGTGCTTTGTTATACAAATAATATAAAAAGATAAGGAGTTTCAGAGCGTAACATAAATCAAGAGGTTCTTTTGGTACCATCAGAGTTAAAACCTGTAACTTTAATACAGAATATTTCAAGTATTATCGAGCAAAGATAATCAGACTTCGGTTTAATTGCTCCCTTTGTGAAAAGACTTTATTAAATTAATTAACCAAGTTATCTTCTCAGAGCACGATCCATTACTAATTCTAAAATTATTGATCTTTTCATTTGGAAGTCATTGTTCGGCATCAAACTGGTTTTTGCACTTAGCATATACTAGCAAGCTTAATAGAACTCAAGGACTCCTCTAAGGACCTAAGAGACTGCAAAATAAAAATATTCCTAAGTATGCTCAGAAATTACCATTACGCATAGTCATCTTGATCCCAGGCAAGGAAGGCAGTAAGAACTTAAGTAACTATTGACAGCACAAATCCCAAGTGAGCTTACTATGAAAAAATTCTCTTTTCTCTTGTCCAGACAACATTGCCTTACATACTAATGAAGTTGCATCCCCAAGGGTCTCCATTTTGCCCTCCAAGTTGTACCTCGCAGGAACATATATACAAAACCACAGCATTCCCCAAATCACACTGACCTTATATTCCTTTCTCACACTTTACTTTGGAAACCACTAATCACAAAGTCTTCAGCTTCTGTGCAAACAAAAAGTGATCACTACCAACTGAGAGGGATGCTGTTGTATAAAATAAGAAAAAACCTTCCTGAGCACCTACAGACTACGCTGAGTGGAAAAGCCTGTTAAAACAGCACTACCAGCATTCTTAACAATCTACATAACTACAAACAAAAAAGAAAACCTGACCTAAAGTAATTCAGGAAAAGTAAAACTTAAATTTGCACAATATCATTTAGGAAGTGGAAGGGTTAAAGCAATCATATATATCAAGTGATGAAAATTGCTGAAAAAATAGTTACCGGAGGAGGGATACAAGGCAAAGCAGATTTACGATATCCCACATATGCAATTTTTCATTATCAAAAGGAAGTTTCATTTACACTACAAGGTAATTAATACAAGCCCCCCAGAGTTCCTCTCCTTCTTCTTGCTCTTCTAAACTACTTTCTTTTCCCTCACTTCTTTCCATGCTTCCTCCACTTCTCCACACGTGCCCTTTCCATAAAAAATGACAGATTGACATTCAGGTGGAATTGAGGCTTTTCAGATAATTTCTTCCTACCTTAATTTTGCCAGCATATAAGTTTTCATGGTGACTGTAGGACCCCAAGTGGCATTGGCCTTAACTTCTACAAGAGAGATGCACAGGCTTCTCCTTAGAGGAGTACCTCCTTCACAGAAAAAACTCACCAGAATATCCAAATCTTTCCTCTTGAGAGCCAATACCTCCGAGTCTTCCCAAGATACACAGTAAACCACCCAGTGCAAAATTGCAAATATGACATCAAGAGGTAAAACCATAAATAAGGCATGCATCAAAGCAACATACCTCTTGTTCAAAGATAATAAGAAGAGAACTCCTGATGTCCCAGCTTCACAGAAGAACTTCTCGCTTTGATCTTGCCATGAACTGGTGCAGAAGATCCTCTCCCCAGCAGTAGGGATGGGCATGGACCCTCCATAAGGGCCAAAGAGGTACGGGCACAGGCACAAGCTGCAGAAAAAAGCCTCAAGAGGGAAGTCCTCTACCTACAGGGCACTCATTCTGACCTGCTCCTGCATTGCTGAGTGGTCGCTCTACCTGCACCTGCCAAAAAAGCAAAGCTAGAGACTGCAGTATTGAAAGGCCATACTGCCATGAAAGCAGAGACCTGAGTCCAACTCAGTGGGAAAAAACTTCATTTTCTATAATTCCTGATTTCTCATTATTCTCTACATGGCAAGTTAACTACTTTTTTCTAGCCAATATAATCTTGAATTTGGGTGAGATATGTATCTTTACTTCATATGGATTTATACATCTGCACATATGGTTCATTCATTACTGGAAGTAATGAAGCAGTAAGTTTTTCAGCAATTGAGAACAACCAAACAGCCAAAAATCCCCATCTTTTCTAAGCATAACAATCATTCTTTTAACTACACACAAACACTGAGCTAAGAGTTCTTTCCAGTATTCATAAACAGCTTGTTACAACATGTACCTTCAGGACAACATTGCTGTTCCTGTCTTTTTCTCCAAATAGAGGACAGTTAGGGATGCGACCTGCACGCACAACTGCTGATTTGTGCTGTGCTGACTAGGAGGAACTACACTGTCAGCAAGACAATTTCTCATGATTACAGTGTTTACTAGTCTCACTGAGATCAGAAGTCCATGTTCTGAATGTAAGAAGAAAAGCTATGAACAGTTCAGGTACAAGACATAATGCATGTATAGCATGTACAAGCTAAATGTCTACTTTATGTAAAAGATAGATGACACATACTCTAATTAAAGGTTAGTCAAGGAGTATAATGACTAGAGGCTAAACATAAGAGATGATAATCTTGATTACAGGTTGGTCAGACAGATCAAAGTAATAAATTGGCTCAGTGTTCCTAGAAACAACTTTGTGAACTTTTGATGAGAAGATTACCATGTCCTGAATTCCTTCTCCATTACTTGAGACTTTTTCTTCCCTTTAAATAGCCCACACAATTTAGACACTTGCTTCTTATTCTCCTGCTTTGACCAGTGCTGAAACACTGGTGAAGAGGAATGAAATGTTACACAGTGAAGATTAACCTTGACCTGCCAAACTCAACAGTGGCTTGAACCTTTCCTGGCCTGTGCCTATCCGTACTCTCCAGGGCTGCAACCTGCACCCTCACCACCGTGACTCAGTGCAGCTGAAGAAACTCCCTCCCCTCATGGGCTGCCCTAGGGTCTTTACTTCCTTGCCCCCCACTTTGCAAGCATCGTTTCAGCCTGTCCTGCCTTGCCGGTGTGCCTCACTGAACTCCTCCACTGAGTGTGTGCCACAGTTCCTTGCCCCTTAGCTTCTCCTTTCAGCCCATACAGCTGCCTCCTTCACACCCTCCCCATGTGTTAGTTCAACAGTAATCATTGCATGCCTCGAGCCATCTCCTTCAGGATCCTATCCACGCAGCTCTCCTTCAGGATCCTATCCACGCAGCTCTCCTCCAGAGCTTCCTTGAACTGACCTAGACCATCTCTTTCTTCTCATCTCTGTTCTGCTCCACAGCAGTTTCCCTCACATCTCCAAGCATCGTCACATCCTTCATGGCGTGCTAAAACATCCCACTGACCCTTCTTCCAACAGCACAGAGCTGAGCCATCTCTCAGCTTCAGAAGGGAACCTCTTAGCCCTCACCACCCTGACAGCATGTTCTGCTGCTCCTCAGCCTCCTGTCTCCCACCTGTGCTGCTCAAACAGCCCCACCACTCAGGCTGCCTTATCTTCCCATGCACACCTCAGGCCTTTTC
Source organism: Fulmarus glacialis (assembly GCF_000690835.1). Taxonomy (NCBI): domain Eukaryota; kingdom Metazoa; phylum Chordata; class Aves; order Procellariiformes; family Procellariidae; genus Fulmarus; species Fulmarus glacialis. The sequence continues at coordinate 2,666 of NW_009228900.1, read as the reverse complement.
ACGCTCAACCTCAATCCCTTTGACCATCCAACTCTAATGCGGTTGGACCACAAGCTTCTTTATTCCCCTCCTCCAAATAAAGTGCACTTCCCTTCCACAGTCTCCAGCAAGCTTCTGTAAAGCCCCAGGGTTCCCCCTGACTCACTGTAAATGTCACAAGCGACACCACTCATTTTCCTGCACCCCTTGCTGTGAGGATCACACCCCTGTTCTCCTGCCTCCACAGCCATGGCTCATATCCAGCATCCTGCACCCCCAACAGCTGGTTCCACAGCTGCTCTCCATCCCAGCAATTGACCTGCCTTCACTGCCATACCTGCCAGAAAGTGGGGGGAGGAAGGAGGGAAGAGGGGAATAGGAACCATCTTCCCAGAAACTGATCTCTGAACCTCAGATGAAGAATGACCTCTGATTACCCTAGGTTTTGGGAATGACACTTAACTGAACTTTTTTCTCATGGCCACTTGAAACAAGCTTGAATAGATATTGGCATCAGGTAATAGGAAGCATAGTATCGTCTTAATAGCCACCACTTCACCATATAGCTTTTTTTCTTGGTTAAGTGGAGAAACAGCAAGCAAAAAGGGGATTGGAAACCTGTTACTGTCTTATTTCATTGCGATGGTATGAACTACCTGTCTTCTTATCATTATGGACAGCAGTTAGGTAAGGATGCTCAGAGAATCCGTACTTAATCTAAAAAGAAAAATAAATAGTTACCAATATTTATTTAAAGGCTAAAGAAAAAACTACAGTGCAATAGTTCCCCCTACTGACAGCATGAAATCAAATTACTAATCAATGTTATTTCCTGGGTGGTCCTCAAATTACTAATTCAGTGTCCCGATGTGGCACCTGCACAATCTTACCATACACAGTAAATCACGTGAAAATCAGCTACCTTAGGAAACAATGAAGATTCACTAAATGGTAGAGAACAAAATTTGACAAAACTCCGGTTGATCCCTAAGATTATTTATCACGTATACAAAATGATAGTATGCAGTCCTATGGAAAGATTACAAAATGTGTGTGAGCGTATGTATTCTGAATGAAATGCCAGGATACCCATCAGCAAAAAAAAAAAACCTAAGTAAAGTACAGCTGTATAGCTTCCTATGCTTGCTGAAATCTAAAGGACAGATGGCAGGTCTGAGCAGAGACTTGCCAAACTCTGGCTGTATTTGGGGACTGACCTCTTCGGACAAAGAGCAAGTCTGACGTGAAGTCTGGTCCCCAGTTCCCAACAAAAGGTAGTGAAAATATTGTCATTCTGCTCTAGTGTCAGCTCTTTTGAGCCAGTGGCAGCTGAGTTAAATCAGAACCAAGAACAGAAGTCAAAATGCAATTTGGGACTAAATGTGCATCTGGTCATGAACAGCAACAGAAGCATTCCTCTGGCCTTATATGACTAGCTTTCGTTTCTGGGTTGTAAAGCTAACATGATTTTGCACTCTGGTCATTTAGCAAAAAAATAAGAGGCTGAAGAAAATCCTCTAGTATATTATACCCTTATCTCACTTGAAAAAGGTAATATGCAATGGTACAACATAAAAGAATAACAGAAATAAATAGAGAGTCTACTGAAATATGCACTGGACTACACAATTCTATAAATCAGGATTTTGCAGACTTCTGTTATGATCCTGGCTCTCTGTTTACAAATGCAGCTTAAAAATTGCTAAATGCTATTAAAGATAACACTAAATCTCATTTCAAGCACGTGTACAGTGAATACGATGTCTGCCCAGATATTCAGACACAGGTCAGCTACTGACACCTGTATACGATCTTCTAGAAGCTGCCTGTGTATCGAAGCTTCTTACCTTGCTTTCAATTCTCCCCCTGCTCTATCTGGAAAATATAATTACACATCAATAGGGACACGCACCTTCCTCTTAACTGCACCTCCAGCACCTGGCTTTTTCACTTGAACTAGGTTTCATGTTCCTCCCAGCACACAGAGTGTAATACCACTCGGTCAGCTCCCGGGCAGGTTCTGTGAGCATGCCTCTTACTCCAGGCTTGCACAGCCTGGCGCAGAAAAGCCTTGCTCATTTCTGGGGTTTCTGGTAAGAGAAAATATGACAAATAAAACAATAGTCACTCAAAAGGATCCTCTTTAGGGCAGATTGCAGCTGCTTTGTGTCACACCAGAGCCACGATCCTACCACTCAAGCTCTGTGCCGAGGTAAGATGGATTTGAAACGGCCATAATTTAGCATTTTCCACCCACTTTGGTTTTAGCAGCGTTGTTGCACCTGCTATTATAGAAATCCTCTTTCCAATAATATACTTCTTTAGGGAAAAAGCACTTGGAGCCATAACCCTTGCTGTAAGAATATTATTTACAGATACGACACTGGATTGTTAACTCCTTAGGACAGCGACCAAATCTTTTATCTCGGAGAGAAGCTCCTGCATCCCAGGTACTACCTGAAATGAGGAATGCTGTAGGAAGCCACAGCTCCTGTCGTTTCCACGTTCTACCGCCAAACTCCTCGAAGGGCTGCCCTTTGCCTTCTAACTTGGTGTTCATTATAGCAGACGTGGGATGGCGAGTACGGGCGTGGGGAAGCCGGTGGCTCCGTGCCCCGCAGCGGAGCAGCAGGAGCCGGGCTCCCCAGGGGCGCGAGGGCCCCCAGCACGGCGGGCCCCAGCCCTCT
>NW_009228899.1:0-68347 GCF_000690835.1 Fulmarus glacialis | reverse complement strand
CCAACCTTAATGATTCTGTGATTCTATGGGGAAGCACGGCGGGAAATGCACACACCTACTTGGGCAGGAGGGCTGCTGGCACAAACTCTGTAAGATCTTTTGGCTGATGTGTTGTTTTTGGGTCATTTCATGCATTTTGATTTGGCATTAGAAATCCTTAAGCCAGCTTGATCAGTAAACTGCAGCCTGACTTTGCCCACGTGTAGAGCGCCTGGGCACCAACTGCACAGCCTTTAACAGAGCAAGAAACCCAGCTCATGACCCAGCAGCTAAAAAGGAGGTGCTATGTTATCTATCTTCCTGTGGATTCAGTACCCCAGAGCCCTAGCTTTCCTCTGTTTTACAGAAGCCAGCTGGTTTTATGCAGAAACCTATTCAAATTGCTAATCCATTTTCTGTCCTTCACCGTTGAAGACTGAATGTGAAGTAACCCCACTCTAATTGTTTGGTAACGTTATGCTTTTTTTTTTTTTTCTTTCAATACTTCTAATTGTGCACTGAAAACAAAACCAACTTGTAATTTTCTCTGGCTTTTGTAATTTGCTATTGGCTCTTATAGATTTTTCAGTAAACTCAAATTGCTTTTTGTCTTAATTGGGTTCTGTCTGCATTCTGCCCTGGCCAATTTTTAGCCTATCACCTAAATTGCTTTGTGCCCTAATAAGATTGACTAGTTGATACAAGGTAGTATAACATTTATTTTATACCTCATGTTCCCCTCAGCTGGTGTAGAAAAAATCATTGTAGAATTAACATATTTTGCAGTTGATTCTAGCTGCCACTGGTTTTCCAGAATATCTCGCTCACTAAAAATAACAGGGAGAAGACTGTTCAGTCAGACTCTTCCTTCAAACATTTATTTTTTTTAGTCATCACCCACCTCATAGTAAACTTTTCTGAAATTAGCTTTTGGAATTTCAATACTGTTTTTTTTTTTTGTTGGCATAGAAATCAGAGGTTGCAGGTGTTTAATGGTTCTGTTTACGCAGCAGTTAATAAACAAGTGTTCAAATACATCTTCAGTTCAGGCCTCTCCCACTCCTGGGTCTGTGTTGCTGGTTTTTAATGCAGTTAAGTAACCTCATATATTTTATTCAAATTAAATGTTATATCGTGGATAATAGGCACTTCAGATAGTCCTTTTCAATGATAATAAATCTACTGACCCTTTTTCTAAAAAGGACATAACCTTGTTTCTGACTTCTCACAGTTCATAAGACAGAGTAATGTGGAACTCAAAAGGGATACATCAAAGTTTTGGTATATGGGTATTGCTGGTTCCATTTCACTTCCATAAGAACTATCCAGAGATAATTTGTGTGTGTGACACGTAAGATATGGAATTAAATATTAAAATTATTGTTTACTTGCTCTCAGATAGTCATCCCAAAAACCTTGTAAAGGTTTTTTTTTTTGTAAATGAAGTAGAACTATAAGTTTACATCACAAATGAAAGTTAAAAATAATATATATATTTATGGGAACAGAGGGAGTGTGAGGTGGGTTACACCTTGTTGGCTCTGGAGAGGTGGCTTAGCTGTTCTGCTTGGCTACCTCCAGCCCAGCTGAGTTATCTCCACAAGCACAATGGGCATAAGGGGCCAGTTTTAGGTAGGCAGTAGGTTTCAGAGCGCTCTGACACCAGCCAGCTGAAGTACAGAACAGATTAAGCCATGCTGATACCTCCTTGACAAGGGGAAAAACCTGCTACCCAGACCTCCTCCTGGTCTTCTGTGCGTGAAGAGCCCGGCGCAGCAGCGTCTCGCTGTCCTCCACATCCAGCTGTGCTGCACAAAACAGCAACTGGCTCTTCAGAGTCAGCGCGCTGCGAATGTGTAAGGCACACGGGGGTTTTGGGGACCATACTGAAATTTTCTATTGTTTCCTGCTTAGCAGCAATTCTGCTCTAATGGGGAAGATAATCAGTCGCATGTGGTTTCTACCACCTGACAGATTCCATTAGCTGGGATGGAGCTGAGCTTTCACCGCGTCTTTCAGTTCAATAGAAATCTGCATATGAAATCTGTCTCTTTTTTGCCAGCTGTGATTGCATGGTAATGATCAGATATCTTTCCTTGCATTACCTTCCCTTGCTTACTTGTAGGTGTCAGGTTCTCCTTTCTCACTTTTGTTTCAGCTATTAAACTGTCAGAAAAAGCTAGCACTCTCTTACAGTGATGAAGCTGCATTTGGGGTTATGTGTGAATGTTGGGTTTGTGGTTTTGTTTTTTGTTGTGGTTGTTTTTTTTTTAACTGTTAAAAATTGCAACATGTATCTTGATTTCCATTGCAGTATCTTTTACTATAAATAAATAGCTGGTTGCATGGCTGCATTCTTCCACAACCTTGTTAGGAAACATGAAAAAATGGAAATTTTGCAGTAATTACTTGTTCATGAAAACTAAGCTCTAATAGAAGAGTAAAAAATACATATATAATTTACTTAGCATTATCAGCACTGTATATTCATAACTAAGAATATGTACATCTTTAAATTGGTGCGCACAATGTACTTAAGTACATTTTTTTCCTGTTTATATATCCCTACAGTAACAAAATGAAAAGCGGAAAGTGTCATTATTAATGATGACCTGTAAGCAAGTATAAAGGTTATATTTGTATGGCCCAGAAATAAGATTAAAAAGGAGACCTAATTTTATAGTCCTGATACAGAAGAAACTCATATCCATTTTTTTTTGGCAGCGCACCATCTCTGTGTAGATTCATTATGAAGTCATTAAAACAACACTGTGTTATCAAACAACCTTAGAACTGAGGATCTATCTAGGCTTTATTATTACTACCAGCCACTTTAATAGAATATAAATATCATATAGGATGTCATCACTGTACACAGTGTAACACACCAGGATGTTACATCTGTATATTTTATGGGAATTTTCATATGCAAGCTTAAATTAAAATAGCTTGTCTTTCTATAATTAGCATCTCAAAATATGTGAGAAACTGAAGTACAACTGCAAGAGTAGAATTTCAAATATTATTTTAAATTTCTGTCACTGTTCTGAGAAAAAATATTTCATGTAAATGCTCCTTTCCAGTTCCACCCCGCCCATTTTCCATTTTTCATTCTAGGCCTGGGAAAAACAGCTATTTTTAAATTTATTTCTTGCATTATTGTGGATTTTGTGCAAATATGGATTCTTCTTCCACACTACAGGAAATTTGCATTAGTGTAGTATGGAGAATTTTGAAGAGTATAAGTTTTTTCTGTTGGTGTCTCCTCACCCTTTTATGCAAACACATTATAGGCAAACACATTATAATTCTAATGCCCTGAGCTGGCAGAAGCATTGATTAGATGATGAGAAACAATAGGCCATATTTCTCCTCCCAGTTGAAACTAATTATAAAACTTCATGTTATAACATACTGAAAATGTTGTCCTCCCTTTGAGGGAGGGGAGATTAGATGTGGTGTTGAATAGGTTGCTACCTGACCTCGACGTTACAGGAAGCTTCAGGATCCTTGGGGAAAAGGTGGTTTTACCCCAGTCTGCATTGGAGCTGTGGAGGGGACTTTTCCTAGCCTGTATTTCTAAATTCCCTTTTCAGACAGTTGCATTAGGGAGTTAAAGCTGGTGTCGTTATGCAGAACCTTCCCGTTGAGAGTAAGCTATGTAATGGCAATGCACCAGAAGATGAAACTATTTGAATAGCTTACGTTTCAGCTATTTCTCACCATTCAGAGTTTGCAGAGAAGCCAGTTGCTTTGACCAGCCCTGTATTTCTGCTCAGCATGTTGGAAAGGTTCCCCCTGGACTGGGGCTTCTCCTGTTTCTACTTTCCGGGTTTAGCTCATGCAGTTATAACGCCTTGTTTCATACCTTAGACATGAAACAGGGTGGCATGTAACTATCTGGTATTTTAATCCCAGATTTGGCTGGGCTGAGCTTAGAGGAGCCGTCCGGACCCGTCGAGTGACTCGAGGCAGGCGCGTAGCTTGCTCTGCCCCGGCCCTCTCGGCGCCCGTGCATCTGCCTGCACGGTGGTTGGGGTTTGAGGGCTCCGCTGGATTTGCAGCTTTTGCAAGTGCGTCTGTCTCTTCTGTTACTTTGCTTGTCCAGTTTCCCTCGGCTACTGTTGGCCCCGTGGTCTTTAAGGAAGACTATTTCTGGGCTATTTACTTAATTGTTGATCATTAGTGGTAAGATAATTTCCATCTAACAGGGTTATAAACTGATAAGTTTGTTTGATTAATTATTATTTCTTACTCAATGTTCTCTACTTTTCAAGTGTGAAACTAGGTATTTTGTGTATCATTTTATTAACAAAATCACCTTTTTTAAAAGAAAAAAACAGAAAGCAGAAATCATTAATGTGAGTAAAGTAACAGCTGTTAGTAGTTTACTGTGGGATTTGTCATTACAAATAAGTAGAACACTTGCTCCTCTGCCCCCTCTTAGCAAATTTCAGCTCTGTTACCCATCTTTCTCAAGTATATAATACTTGCTTGGTACAAAATCAGTGTGGCTTTACTACTGAAGCAATGAAAAAATGGCTTTCATCCATTTTTTGGTATTTTGGAACTTCTTCAGTGAAGGTTCTCAAATGAAAGGTTCTGCTTCGGCCCCCGAGGACTGCAATACAATATTGGAGGTGGAGGCAGTGGAGGCCTGACAGATCCTGTTCTTTGATCTGCTGGAACTTCTATTGACTTCTCATCCTTCCCCTGCCTGACAAACTACTGGGGGTAGAGAGGAACCACTGAAATAGAGGTATGAAAGCAGGGATTTATAGTGCTCTAAATTCAAATGTGCAGAAGTACAGGGATACACCCTTTATTAAAGGTAGTGATTGTACTAAATAAAAAAGAAGAACTTTCAGCAAAATAAAAGGAAAGGCTAAATAATTGATCAAGGGGGAAACCTGTTAAACTGCTGGTGTGCTCAGCCTACGTTGCTGCGAACAGCAGAGGTATTTGAAAGCAGCTGCAGGACTGCTTGCTTGTCTTGCTTGAGGTCTTTTGCTCATACACCTTGTAGCATGTGAACTCCAATAAAATTGTTTTGTTCAGTTGATTTTTTTACACTGCTATGTCTTGCTTTGCAAATAAATCAAAGAGAAAATAGCTGGGATTTTAAGAAGTGCACATCTCTGCAAGCAACTAGAGCAGAAAATCTTTGTAGTAATTGACCTGCTGAGACTAATTCAAATATTCAGTGGCTCTAATGTCTTCTGCCTTACTTCACCAAAACCTGAATACAACAGTCTTCAAGAGTAACTGCAGGAACTGCTCATTTTCCCAGGCCATTATTTTTGGGTAAGGTAGGGAGGCAGGGAGGAGAGAGGCAGGAAACATGCTGTATTTGAGCAGATTTTTGCTGAACCATTTTCAAGCTTGTTTTCGTTACGAAGCTTTGGGGCAAATCTGTTTTGTGTTTGAGAGCTGCTGTTACATTTGTTTCACCTTCGTAAGAGGAGAAACCATGCTGGAGCACTTTATCTGGGATGGCATGCTGCTGGCAGCTGCTGTACATTGCTTCTGTATCTGCTTTTATGACTTTTCGCAAACCCTGAATAGAACAATTTTTTAAACTGTTTCTTCAGGCCTAAACCCAGTTCTGTTTTTCTCCGTGGCCAACTTTGCTTTCTAAAGAAATTACAATTGAAATACATTTATTGTCATCTCCACTGGCACGGTCGATGGTTAAAATGTCCACTGGGCATTCATTTCCCAGGGCCTGTTTTTAGGAGGTTGCCACCTCCAAAAGCACATGTGAAGCACAGGATAAGTGCAGCTGATGACACCTGCTCTAGCTCTTGTCAGGGGCCTCGTTTGTGTGAGCATTGGACCTCTGTCCTGCCGATCCCGGGGCGCTGCTGCTAGCCAAACCAAGCGTACCCCTGCGGAGAGCTGTGTGGGGTGGTTTGGTACATCTCACAGGTGTGTGGCCCCAGGCACCAAAACTGTCCCTGTTGCAGCCATGGTGCACATGGGGCCTGGGGGGGTGCTGGCCCCCTCAGCCAGCGCAGGACCCCCAGCCCTGGCTCCGTCCTGCCTCTGCTCCCGCCTGGCATGACTTCTGTGGGGTTTCTGCTCCCACCTGAGCCCCTGCTCCCCTCCCGTCCTGACAGCAGCCATCTCTGGCTTCGTTCCTCGGTCTGTGACCCCAAAATCATTCTCGCTTAGGCCTTATCAGATGCTGGAAGCACAGGCTGTGGCTGGAAGTTTGACTCAGACCTTCTCAATGCCATGCCTGCACCAGTACATCTTTCAATGCTACCTCGAGACCCATGTCTGCAAGGTCCAGGCTCTGGTCACTGGTTTGAAAGGGCCTGCAAGGCAGCACAGCTGCTGCTAGGGTTGCCAGATGTCAGAAAAAAGGTAAGATTTCCTCTACTACATGTTTGAATCCCATGCACTGCATGAAAAGCATATGGGACATGGCTTTCCCTGTGCTTTTGCAGTTGCAAGGCATCTGGAAAAGGAGCTTTTGTACATCTCGGTCTTGGTGATCCTACACTGCCCATACAAATCAGTTTTGTCTGCCCATGGTTGACCTGTATGCCAGCAGTAGTGGCTCTTCCAACTTTTTATGGTAAATCACACGTCCGATAGGGACTGCCCCAGACTGAGTAATATTATCTGTGTCCCAAGATAGCAGCTCCCAATTTGCTATATATTCACTGCTCTGACAGACTGCAGACAGCCAACCTTCAGCTGCCCAACTTGAAGTCATTCACCACAAGCTTTCTGTGTTTTTGAGAACCTCAAATTCCAATCTGTGCCCAGGGCAAATCTGGATGTTTTTTGAGTGCACCTGGTGCTGACAAGTCCCGGGTGGTATTTTCCAAATTATTCCTACTTGGTATCAGACATGACACAAAGTGAGTATTTTCGTCAGGTGAAGGGACCATGAGATGAATGGAAGAAGGGACAGAGGTGATGTAGAAGGAACAGGAGATGTGGAAGAGCCAGCTGATTTTGCATTGACTCAACTGTATTTGTAATCAATTTCTCTTTACTATATGTAGTTTTATCCCAGTTTCATATGGTGCTTTCTGTTTACTTCAGCTCCCCTTGGCCAGCTTTTGATCTGTTGGACCAGCATTAGCTACACCTGGCCATGCAATCAGTTTAATGATGTTTAAGGGTGTTGGGTTCCTACGAGGGGCCAGCACAAAACACGTGTTGCGCACAAAGCCTTCTCCACCCTGGGATGAGCAAAGCAGTTCTGCTTGGCTCACACGGACATGCAGGGGCAGAAGGTCCTCAGTCTGTTGGTACCCATTCCCACCCCCAGCCCCCTGCACCGTATCAAACTGCGACAAGAGAGAGATTTAAGAAATAACAGAAAGAAGGTGAGGCTAATGCAATTCAATTGTGAGACAAAAAAAAAAAAAAAAATCAAAGACAGCCATTCATTCTGCTCCTCATAAATGGTTTCTTTTCATTTTCCCTTATAAAAAAATCTCACTTCATTTTTTATTGTCTTCCCTGGCTCCATGTGAAATCCATACACACAGTAATCGTTCCTCGTTTCCTCCTGTCAAACAGAAGGTGACATACTGAACAATTAAGGTTTTTTGTTCATAATAAGCTACAGTGTCTAAAAGAAGAGAAAAAGACTCAATTTTAAAATAGTCTGGAGAATGAGAGGACAGTCTGCTGTCTCATAGAAACCAGGTCTTAATTTGTAGTAAAGTAGAAGCCTTTTCTTCTTGAGGACTATGAAATAAATTTTACCACTCACTGCTTTTGATTTTCGGCATTAACACTTGCTGGGGGAGCTAATCTACTTTCTATTGTCCCAACCGGAGATGATTAGTGGTATATCATTAGCTAAGACATTTTTTTGCTATTAGAAATTCTGTCTTCAATGAATACAACCCTTTCTCAATGAAGCCAGTCTCAGTAGTACCCCTGTTCAGACTGCCTGCGCCGCGTGTCACTCCAAAACCAATTACGAAGCTGTCATCGGGACACAGGCTGCCAGACAAAACCGCACATGTACTGGTAATTCTCTGCACCTCGGTATCCTTTGTAGGGCTGGCTCCCCCAAAACACCCCACACATAATCTGAAAGGCCATATTTACTTATTGTTCACTTACTTGAAGTCTTGAACAGCTGAACACAGCTGTAACAATTTAAATGAAGCTATAATGTGTGATGTATAGGAAATAATGTTCCAGTGAACAGATTAGTCCAAAATATGTTTTTCAACTCAGTTATGAACATTTGGAGACATGTCTGCCTCCAATTTGAGCGTGAAAAGTGGAAAAATTACTAAACTTGAAGTAACCTTGTATGAATGGCAGATGAGATGCAAGTGAAACATGTTGCAATAAATAAATATACAGTTTGGGTTCTATAATTTTCCATTGCGTTAATTTGTCTGAATATATTTAGATCAGTAATTTAGACTGGAAATTAAAGCTGTTTATGGCAACTGCTGTATGTTGATGGAAATATCGTTTGATGTTCTATATTTTAAAACCATGTCATTGACTTTTTAAAACTGCTTCAAAGTAAATGCACAAAATTCCTTTAACAAAATAATGTTTCACCATACAATTAAAACGTAAGAGATGAAAAGTAAAAGGTCTTGCATATTTTATGCATAAGACTTAATTTTTCTAAGAGCAATTTAACTGACCTGGAATTACTTTTATAAAAAGACACTGTCCGATGGAGTCAGAATATCTTAGCCAAATCTTGCTTTCTCACCATTCTTTAGTTTTTAATTCTCCATTTATTAATATATGCACTAACTTAATGTTTGGCATTTTAATTTTTCAGAGCCTATTGAACCATCTTATGGTTACAGAATAAAAGCAGAGGTCTCAGGAAACTCTGTGGGAGCCCTGAATTAATGTTCCTTTCCTAGGAGAACATACTGAAATTGCAGATTTTCCTTCGTAGCACCCGTGGACTGCTTCTGAATGAGAGCATCCTTTGGCTGCGCACCTGCATCTGGGCCACCTTCGTTCTCCCAACTGGGTGCCCATTTCATCATGAGTGACCCCAAAACCTTCACAAAATCTTTACTTCTTGGAGGGGCCAGTATTAGTTCCAGTTTTATCCACATCAGGGGTGGATAGCATGTAAGTGAGTCAAGCTTTGTCAATGTCCTGGGTGTCCCGAGCAATCAGTGGAAACAAATGATCACTTCCTACCACGATAGCCTGCCTCAAGAGCTGTTGCTCAGCCTCAGGAGAAGACAGACGTGTTTTGCCTGCTTCCAGAGATGAGTAGTAGTGAGGAGGGAGTGGGGAGGCAGGTAGCAGGGATACTCGTTCCTGCAGTTCTTGGTGCTGGAAACAACAGGCTTCAAACGTTGCCCACGGTGGCAACGGGATGATTCTGGCAGGGAGGCTGGGATTGTCTTCAAAGGGAAGAGCAAGAGGGTAGGTATTTGAGGGTAGAGAAGGAAACTTAGCACAGGTAGTGGGGGAAGGAAGCCAATAATAATAAAATACTCAGAATGAAAGTTCAATAGTTACAAAATTGAATGCTGTTTTTAAAGTAACAAATAAGGCTTTGACATGCTTAAAAATTTCATTTCACTGGGAGAGAAAAGTAGAATGGAGAAAGTAAATTTTCATTAAATACAGAGAGAGCTCCCATCCTGTATTTTCAATTGTTAACTCTGAAGGGGTGCTCAGAAGAAAATGAAAACTTGAATAACTATGTGAAAGCTTCCTGAATCTGCATCTCCTTTTTCTAATTGAAAATCATGCATGGCAAAGCCCCTGGCTGGCAGGCAACACTTGGAGAAGTAGCCACTGATTTTGAGTGTCTCTGCTCCTGATTGCCTCTTCTGAATCGCCTTACACTATGCAATAAAAATAAATATATAAATAGGCAGGACTGCTAACCGGCTTGTAGCTCCACAAGCTACAATTGCATGACCATTGCACTGTTTGTAAAGACACTATTTGTGATTGTTGTCCATTATAATGAGCATTATAGTGTTTATGAAGAGGAAAATGCAGAGACTGCTGTAGGCAATTAACAAATATGCCACTTTCAATATTTCCGTCCAATTCAAGTTTAACAGAGACATTATTCCTCATACTAAAGATTTGCTCAATTTTTTTCACAGTGAGAAGTCACCTGTATGTTTTCCCCATCTTTTTACACTTGACACTTAAAAATGACTTGGACCTGTTTAAAATGTGGTTTGATTATAATAATATGGAGAACTTACAACAGTGCTTTGAAAATCCTTAGGAATGAAACATTGCTTTCTAACAGATTAAACGATCAGATTCTATCCCCTACACTTGAAAGCAGCCATATTATACAATTCCTTCCATAAACTGCATTTTAAAAGCAGCCATGTGAGTAAATTAGATTATGCTAAAATGCATATTAATGAAGCTCAAGCAATGGTTCCCTTAAGCCTTATCATGGCTCTGTTAAGCCATGATATTCCAGTTGAAAAGTTGTTCCAAAAGTTCAGGTTTTTTTAGATCTTCCTTCTAATTCTTAGATCTGTGTTTAGATCTTCCTTCTAATTTCTAGGACGTGAGCAATTAATGCTCACTTGTTTTTGTGTCAGTTTGTTTTGTGACTTGGTAGTTCTTTTCCCTTCCTGTTGTTTATCACTGAGTCACATCCTCTCTAAGCCTTTGGTCTAATTACCAAACCAATTTTTCCTGGTATGATAAGCTGGGCTTCCCTCCTCATCCAAGCAGTTTCCTCTGCATCCACCTGGTTTAAAAGTGGTGGTGCTGAGGAGCCAGTGCCCACACATTTAGGAGGTTTCCATTTGGGACTTCATCTATCTCTTTCTGTGAGCTGAATGCCCATTAGCAGGTGATACACTTTAAATGTGCCTCTGGAGTCTACCTTCCAGTTTAGTTTCTCCTGAATGAATCCAGTGCATGGGCTCTATTGACCACTCCGTGGTCTGAACCAAGGCGTCGTCAGCGGTGGTTCACTTAAAAAGCACCCTCCTGGTCCATATTGAAGCGCTGCTGTAAACAATCCCTGATAACACCATGGGGCTTCCTTGAGGAACTGGGATTTATTCCAGTGTCCTTTTCCAAAACTCCTTCTTTTCATTCCGTATACTGAGGGTCACGCGTGATAATTGGTTGTTGCCCTCCACTGCTATCCATTATAATGCGCACTGTGGTTTTTTATGGAGAGGACAATGCAGAGATCACTGCAGGCAATTAACAAATATGCTACTTCTTACTACCCCAAATGTCTTGGTACTATTTTTTTCTCATAGGATAAGTCAATTAAAAGAAAATCCATTTTTAAAATGAAATAATTTTAAAATGCAACCACTAAAAAGAGTGATCATTTATACACTTCTTCAAATAAATGTGCTTCTGAGTTTTTGTTTTAACAGTTTCTTTGTATTTTTGGCTATTCCAAAATGGCGTGATTTTACTAGGATCTAAATGTGTTGAAAGGCATGTTAACCAAGAGAGGGGAAAAAAAGGAGCTATATATAGTTTTACTGTCCCTTTAGGGAACCATTGCTTGAGCTTCATTAATATGCATTTTAGCACAATCTAATTTACTCATATCGCTGGCCCCAGGTGTTTGGAAAGGCAACCAGAGGAAAATCAGATCATACTAAAATTAGAGACAAGAAATATTGAATGCCTTCCCTTTTAGGTCCTTGAAATGCACATATTAATTATAACTGGATGAATTTATGAAAACTAATACTATGAACAGCTCCAATAGTAATTATTTTTGAAAAATGATCTCTACCAATAAGTGTATTCTGATCAAAGCACACAGAAAATGTTCTGTTAAAGAGAATATGTATATACTGCTCCCTCAAAACATTAAATTTTTAGTGCAGTGCCCCCGTGACGCCCTTCTGATGTGTATTTATTCACTGAAAACCGCAATACAAAACCTCATTTTATGTGTGCAGTTTCTTGAATGGCTTCAAATGGGGCAGAGCGTTAGATTTTGATGGATTTGTCTCTTCCTTGAGGAGAGTGCATCTCTACTGGGTTACAAAAAGCCAAGGCCAGCAACACTGGGGAGGGAAAAGTGAGAAGGTGTGGGGAAAAAAGGTTTAAAAACTGTCTCCATATGGTCCTATTAGGTGCTCCGCGCTTTCATGAAGTCAGTAGGAGGCTTTGGCGAGCAAGTGTTCACAGCTGGTCTCTGAACTGCTAACGGGATGTAGTGGTGCAATAAAGGGGCTTTATATATTAATTTCCTAAGTAAGTGTCGTCTTGATTTGCAGCAGGAAGCGTAAGCAAAACAATGTCAAACACACTAGCCCTGAAGGTGCCTTTGGAGCAGCGCTCGGGGGTCTGCCCTTGCCCGGGTGCTCCGAACTCTTCAAATGGGGAGGTGCTTGCCTGGGGAAGAGACTATTTCAGAATATGTCTTTAGGGCTGAAACAGCCCAAATTACAGTGGTAGCAGGCTACTGAGGGGTGCATATATTATGGAAACACTTAGTCATCTCTAGTGAGATTCTAATTGGAAATATCTGACCTTCCTATGATTCAGAAATAGTGAGACGCCAGCAGAGAGGACGGTAGCCACATGAGTAGTAGCACAGGGGCCCGTATGACCTGTGCTTGGAGAAGCAGTGCCGACTAACACGGCTGCTCCACCCGGCCGCTCCCAGCCAGGAGAGGGTCTACAAGGCTTCAGAGGAGCTCAGCTCTCTCCAGGCTTCATGTATCACCCCATAGGGTGCTCTGAAGAGTTTTAATCCTCTTGCTAGAAATTTGGTAAGAGATCCTGTTATTTCAGCTTGGAGCCAAGTTTGCTTATGAGTAAAGAGGCGAAGTTAGTTCTGTTTCAGACAGGGTGTGATTTCAGGAGAAACCACACTGAAGCGTACTCACATGCAAATCATCAGATGTTTGTCAGATATATACTGTTCATTGCACCTCAGTGAAGCAGTACGGACAAACATTACTTTGATGTGATAATCAGGGTGACAGTAAAGGTGAATATTAGAGTGCGCTATTAAGATGGAGTTTAAAACATACTTACGGAAAGGAATAGAGTCTCCACAGAGGATGCCATTTAAGAATAGTCCATCTAAAGAACATTCTCCTAAAGCAAAACATCAAAAAGAGGATAGGAAATATGTTTTAGGCCACGATTCTGGAAAGAAATCAAAGACGTGAATTTCATTAAATCACCAAGGAGTTTAAGAAGAAGTAGATTCAAAATGTACATGGAAAATATTGCAGTAAGCGAAAAGGGAAAATAAAATATCCAGTTACTGGAGAAAAATAGAGAAAAGAAGATGACAAAGAATAATCCCTTACCTTCGGGAAAGAAGTTACACTGGTAGATGGAAAAACATACATATGGGAAGCAGATTTTCCTCCTATCTGACTACAAAACCAAGGAAAGACTATTCCCAGAACCAACCTGTACATAAATGTGATCCTTCAACCTTGACAAACTAATTATGGGACCTTTTATAAAAAAAAAAAGATGGTCAAAACCTTCTCCTCTCTGTACTCATTGTTTCTCCTAGATTGAGCCAATAAGCAAGTTTACAGGAATGAAAACATTGCCTTTAATCGTTTAACTACCTGTTAGCAAAAGTACACGCTTTTGCGATATGTCAATAAATCACCCTCCTCCAAGTGTCTCAGTAACATTGCTACATTAGTAGGAATGACCACGGACCTTAATGAGCAGACCTTTTGCTCTGCACTGGCAGTCTGGCACCCACCCACGCGCGACTGCGACCCACGGCTGCGTGTGCAGGATGAGCTGTGGCTCGTGGAGTTAAAAACCCAGCAGTGAAGAGGACCCAGGAAGGGAAGCCAGCGTCCTGGTGCCAGCCTGCAGTGTGCCCAGGGACCAGGCTCTCAGCAGAAGGGACTGAACAAAGCCAGAGCCTTGATAAGTGCCCTGGTACCCACTGCCTGCAAACCTGCAGCGAGACCCTTCCCCTTGGCCGGCTGCTGTCGCGCCTCTGTGGCCGGGCTGCAGCTTGCGGCTGAGGGAGCAGCGAGGAAGGGGAAGGAGAAGGGATGTGGGGGTGAGGAGAGACGGGCTTGGGGCTAGAAATAGTGGCTGGGGTGTGACGTGACGAGGTTAGTGCTTTAGTCCCAGGGAGAAATAAGCATTTTTCAACATACGGGTTCCAGCACATGCTAAGTAGAGCAGCTGCAATGTAACACCATCTCTGTTTTATTTCCTACTCAGTTCATCCCTTTCTCATTTTCATTCCTTTCTTTATATCACAGGTCTGAATGCTTATTTGTCTGTTCTTGGAGCCAGTACTTTGTTTCACCTCAGTTGAAAGCAAGGAGTATTTTGTACTGCACGTGCTCAAGCTAATGCCGCTGCAAGTCCCCTGGGAGGTGGCGAGCGGGACCTCTCGCAGGGAGAGGAGCCAGACTCTTCCTCCTCCTGGCTGTGCTGTTCAGTTGGATGCTGCGGGGCTCCTTTAGTGCCTCTTTGTTCAACACTGTCAGTCCAAATGCTTTGAATGCTGTAAGAATATACATGAGCAATGTTAATTGTATCTATTCCACATGACTTCTTGAGGAATAAAATCACAGAAGAACAAGGGTATCATCCAAATGATATTCTGTGTGTCTTCATTACAGTTAGCTGTATGGTGCCGCTGACATATGTGTTTCTGTACAAAAAATTAGATCCACTAATAAGTACTTTTAACCAAGAGTGTGTCGACAGCTAATGGCTCGGGGAGTTGTGTACATAAACCCTGAGATGAATCAGACCGTGAATCTATGCTTACACTACCCTTTGATGACCAGTTAAGTGTATGTAATCCTGGATACTGTAGTTTTAGCTAAGGATGCACCATCAATGTATAATAGGGATATTTAAGGAGCTCATGATATGGACAGTAAACAATTATGATTTCTGTTCATTCAGTTGAACTCAGGGAGAATTCAAGAGAGGAGCTGCCTCTGAAACACTCAGGGTAAATCTGGACTGGTTACTAAAGAAGCAGAGCAGGAAGAAAAGGTGGAACAGATAGGCTGTGGATACTTTGTATTACTCAGGTAAGGAAAAGAGTTTGTGCCTCAATTATACCATATTTAAACCTGAGTTGTATACATTTACTGCCTGGGTAAGACATTATCTGTCTAGAGTTAACTGTGTATCTTGGTATACCTAACTGCACGATTTTGTCGCAGAGCTTGGAAAAGAAAATTTGTTGGGTTCTTGACCTCACTGGCCCTGAGGAACCTATGCAAATTTACATCCATAAATAAACTGTGCAATTGTTATTATTAGCTAGTCGTGCTTCACTGAAGTCTAAAATTCCCTGCTTGTCACATGCCAATGTGCTGTGAATGGATATTACTGTGCTCAGCTGTAAACTTTGTGTCCAATACATCTTTGCAGCGAGCATCTCTGCCCTTGCCTTATCCTGGAAATGTTTGCAAGGTCAGTCTGAAAGTTCCCCAGGCACCTAAATACAAGCAACTACTTCACTCGGGCATGTGCAGAACCTATTTCCTAACAAAAACCTATTGAATCAAGAGTTTGGACGCCTTTCCACCTCAAAGGTTCACCCTTTACGTGTGCTCTCAGAATCCTAACACCTAGAAAAATAGCACTAAAAGTGAGAGCTGAAGGTTCACCTAACCCTCTGCTAGCCCCAGGCTGGATGAGTTTGTATCTGCATCCGACCTGTTGCTCAAGACTTCTGGTGATGGATAATCTGCTGTTTCCCCTGGTGATCTGTTCTAGTGCATAATTACCTTGCTGCAGAAAATGTGCCTTTGTATTTAGCCTAACTATCCTTTCTTTGATTAAAGGCTATTATTTCTTGTCTTATCACCACATGTTATTCAGCGATTTCTTATTGCAGGGCTGTTCTTCTGAAGAAAGGTAGTTCCAGTTAGACATGGCTAAAACAGATCCTTCTTACTTAGCAGCAGTCAGTCTTTGAGGTACCCACGTTTGTGATCATGACCTCCACCAACAACCCTAACTCTTCCATAATCTTCCTTGTAAGTTCTGGATTCACAATAACAATCATTCTCATTGTTATTGTGTTTTCTCTGTTTGGTTCATGTCATCCACAGAGTGTGGTGCCAATAACTCAACACTGCACAGAGCAGTTCAGTTTAGGGCTCCCCAGTATTGAATGCTTGAGACAAAATCCAGAGGCTTTGCAGGCAATATTGCTGTTTAATTCATTAGTTGACATGGTCGTACTTAACACCTGACATTTGGGAGCACTTACCCAGCAACAGGAAACTCTGATTTCCACCCATTCCTGAGCTTGTAGGTGTTTGGATCCGTACTGTTCCTGTACCAGGAGAATGCTCCGGTTTTTACCTGGTTTAGATAGCTCTGCCGTCAGCTGTAGTTGATCCGCTCTGCAGCTAGAAAAAGAAGATTCACTTGGGCAGAGGAAAAAAACTCAGGAGGGAGAAATGCAACCAAATGGTTATGACATTGGGATGGAATGGCCTCCGGTGTTGATGAATTTTTATAGTTGGCAGTCCTCATTCTTTTGTATTATCATTGTCAGTCTACTCTAAGAAGTTATAATACAGGGCAAACCTAAGCAGGGCAAAAAGGGTTTACTCTTCTCTGTCAGACAGGGACAGGACTGATGTGTTCAGGTTCCATTTGCACCATTATCCTGATTCCACATCACCAGGGGCAGGCATGCCTCTATTTCATGGGAACTGCAGTAGGTATGATTCATCTAGAAAAATAAAATTCAAGCATAAAAAGCCCATGCATAGGTACTTACAGGATAAAGACCAGAGCCTTAGTCATAATAAAATCACTAGGATCACGTAACTGGAATTACCTTTCTTCAGAAGAACAGCCTTGCAATAAGAAATCACTGAATAAAAGTTTCCATTTGAGGCAATGGAAAATTATGTCACATACACTGTGTACGTATATATAGGCAGGGAGGCGTGTGTGTCTGAAAGAGAGACCTGAATTCTAACCTGAATTAAAATGTTAAAAATAGTAGGATCCTGTTTAGCAGAGGTGACATAAGAGACCTCCTTAGTCTCCCAGTCTCGCAGAAATGCACACTATTCTTTAATGGCAGACTGCTCTATTTTGATCACCAGGACATCATCATGCATTACAGTGCTGCATAGCTCATTCTCCTTTCATTCCTCCGGCATACCACTGGATCATTCTACCTTTTGGGCCAGTCACGCTGCTTTTGCACATCATCCTTATGTATTCAGCTGAGATGATTTATTCACCACAAGAGGAGGAATTACATGTTCGTGTGGGTATGGAGTGTGACTTACCAACACAGTGCCCTTGTGAAAACCTGTTACTAATCTGTGTAATGTAACAAATAAAACACAGTTGATTTGACAGCAGGATAAACAGAAGTATTTTCGTCTTCCTTTCAGCTAGTGAGTTTGATGATAATTACTTTTTCTTTAAAATCTGTAATTTCTCTTGATATTTTAGCCACGATGGCATTGCTTGTTGAAAGTGAGGTCAGATGTGCACAAGAAAGGACAAGTCATAAGTGAAAAAAGTTGCAATGCAATGTTTATAAAGGAGTTTAGTTGTCCTTAAAGTGACTTAATTATGTAAGATAGTTTTGGTACCAATCAATTTTCATAAATTTGGGTGACCGGACTACGATGGGTCTTCTGTTATCAAATTCCTACAACATTTGCCAGGATTTTGGATGCACAGAGAGCGTCAGGCTCTGCTGCTACGTGTCTAGGCAGCAGGTAGTGGGGGATGGCGTGGCGAGGATTGCAGCAGGTAGGTGATGCTGTCTCCGATGGTGGGAAAAGAAAAACCTTGAATGTAAAAGGGAGTTAGTAGATGTTAAGGTCCCTTTATATAACCGGGCGGTGTAAATTGCTCCAGGTAAGAAGAAAATCCAGGTTTCATTTTTCTAGCATGCCACTGACTTTTCATGTGAAACTGGGAAAATCACTTGCCTCCTTTAGGCTGCAGCTCCCTGTTTTCGGATTCGTGATGCTGCTCTTTGCCTCAGCAGCCTGGCCTGAGACACAGCAGGACCATTTGTGAGGTGTTTACGTGGGTGGGCTATGAGCAGGGGAAGTATGTAAACCAGAAATATTACTTCTTTTACAAAATATTTGTTCAAATTAACATTTTTCTGCAGTCTTTTCAATATTATGCAGATTTAACCGTAGTTTTCTTATTCAGTTGAACTGGTAGATACAGACTTAAAAGTAAGAAGAAATCTTATAGCTCGGACAAAACTTTTAACAGCATTTCCACTGCCCGAATGAGAATCCACCAGCATGCCTCTAACCCATGTGTAGCATCAGAAAAAAGGCAGAGGGAAGATGCTATCCCGCACCCGGGACGGAGAAGTTTGCCACCAGAGGGAGTCGTGTGAATACAGTACAAGTGGTTGCATTGGCACAGGAAAGGTCATGAGATGTTTTAGCGGTAAGGCTCAACGATCAAAGTTTCCTCTTTGCCCACAGCCAATTTCCTACCAATTCAACATGTAATGAAAATCAGCTTAAAAGTTTGGCTTTTGACTAAAAGTGCTTGGCTGCAAAATTTACTTGCTAAAAATGCTACCTTGACGCTTCATACGCAACCTTCATAATTTGTGCAAAAGTATGCGCTTGCTCAAGAAAACAAAATTGCTAAGTAAGCCACCCAAATTTTATGCTTGCAAATACAACTCTGGGATGTATGTAGACTTTCACTGAATTAGTGCAAAAATCGTGGTAATCTGAAATTTTCCTGCCAACTGCTTTGCTGGTGATAAATCTGATCATCTGATTGCTGTAATGGCTCTGCATTGCTGATAGCAGAATGAGCTGGAGAGCATCATGCAACAAATACTTTGGCTCTGGAGATGAGTAGAGGGTGGAAGAAATACAGCTTTGTTGTTATAGAATTATTCTTTTGACTAGATCCAATGTTTAAAGAGGTATGGGATCTATTCCAAATAATACTGAAGTCCTTTATACTGCCAATATGGTTTAAAAGTGCCTTACAACAAGCAAGAACAGAAGCTGATATGATCAGATGCTTCAGCAAGAAAAAGAAGTCCTTTAGAGAAGTCTGTCCATTTAGTGCCTCCTTTGGTCTTACCTGCTACACTTTAACTCCCAGTACTTCTGATATGTCCTTTAATATGGAAATGCATGTACACCCCTCCCTGAAGTAACAAACCTATTAAAATTTTAAGAACCTGTTCGTTGCTTATTAAAAAACAGGTTCCCATAGCTGCACAGGGTTAAACGCTGTATGTCAGAAATATGAAGAAACAGCAGACCGAAAAAGAACTAAAATAGCTGAGAAATAGTAATTTCAAGCCCTGAGGGTGCCCACAGATCCCCCACAATGCTATGTGGCAGGTAAGGGGTGGTATTAGGTTACTTTATATACATAATATAATAAATGTAATATATATATATTTGCATCTGCTTTTCCCTGCCTATTGCCTATTCCCCCTTCCTACTAATCCACTCACTGCTGCTTCTCTGTAGCACTTACACAATTTTTCTCCAGCTCTCCGTCCAAATCAAAGTTCATTTTAAGGCTAGAGTATGTCACAGAAGAGGTGCTGCTGAGTCTTTATGTATTCTTCTTTTTCACTGCGGATGAATTCTTTATAAGCTTACAGATTTCCTGCCTTTCAGGAATTGTAACATTTTTCATTCTACAGACCAAACCTCCTTATGATCTTTGCTATTTCCATCACCCTTTTCCCTTAAACTTACAATAAATTTGAGGTATAGAACTTGCAAAACCCAAACCAAACCATGAGGATCTTGCTTTCTATCTTTCTTTTCATACCTAGGAGAATGGAGCTGCTCTGGTAGCAACCTAGTAACCTGTTCATAAACACAAATATAACAATTAAGTAAAAAATATTTATAACATTTTTATTTTTACAACCTTCATACTTGCAGGAAAAATAAAAAAAATAAAAGAAAAAATAATTAATTTTACAAGGAAAAATTAAAACGGTATATATAATTTGGCTCAACTAGGTTATTGTTAATATTTGAGACTATTGATACTATCCTCATTCATTTTTCTGGGGAGTGAACATGGAATTTCTTGTAAGGATCCATGGAGGGAATTTCATCACGGTTTGCAGAAGTAGTAGTGAATCTGTTTTGCCAATGATCCTATACTATAACTCAAGCAAGCTTTGCAGGTCTTCCTTTTCTTGCGCTTCATGCCGGAGGACAGCAGAATCTGCAAAGATTCATTCATCCTGCTGTATGTTCTTCTCCATCCTGCTTTTTGTGCTTCGCTCCAACAAACTGTCATGGGATGTACTATCCGTCACAGCTCCTGTGCTTAGTGTTTGTGGGGGCTTCTATAGGACGTATGTAATGGAGCTGCAGTGTTGTGCCTTCCTGAGCTCTAGAAGGCAGATATACTTGTGGGGGGAAGGAAAATAACTTGACTTTTCTTTAAAATCAGTTAAAATCAGTTCAATACATTCAACAGTGCTTACATGGCTCCATAAAGCAATGTTAAATAGAGTTATTGCCCTTACCTGCCCCTTTGGAAATGAAGAGGTATAGTCACACCATTTTAAATTGTCCACATGGAAAATTGTGGCCTATTTCAAGTCACAGGTTCAAAACATATGTTGAAACTTGCCGCTCAGCAGGTATTTCGATGATTATTTTGCTTTAAAATTGATCAGAAAGGCTTTTGGTTAAACAACTTCTGAGTATAACTTTACTCGTTTTTAAGTGTTAGGAAAACATGTTTCTGCATTTTTAACAGAGAATTTATTTAAATTTATTAAATTTAATTAAATACAAGTGGAGAAAAATGGCTCATTTTTATGAGGTAGAATTCTTAGTTCAACTATCATTTTGATTCACTCTAGACTTTAATGCTAGAATATCGTGTGATTATGATATTTTTTCATATATAATACTTTATAGTGTCCTTACATAAAATATTAAGTGTTCCCATATTAAAAAATCATAGCACTTCAGCATAAATACAATTCTGATTTTACATTTTTATCCTTGTTTGGGGTGAAACGCTGTGAAATATTACATATTCCACAGAAATGAACATTCTGTTTTCTTACAGGTTGTATTTTACTTGTTTGAAAAATGCCACTAAAACCAGTTCAAGCCTGAAAATGTTCCATATCATGAACAAGAAGTTCATAATGACATGCTTGGTGCCTTGTTAGCTTGAAGATAGTGAATCAGATTCTGTAAAACACTTAGTTTTGTAAGTAGTTCTTAAAAACATGACTAGGCCAAATGCTTTATCTTTAGTAATATTTTAGGCAACAGAAGAATATCAGCAATTCAAATGTTGCTCCCAAAGCTAGTTATTTCCGCAAGGCAAATGAGAAATATACAGATTAGGGGTTTTTTGTGTGTTTCCTTCTAATTTAGCAAGAAAAACAATGTGGAAGATGGGCCATCTTCAGAGCTGATTGAAGAAACCTCAGATGTCAGGGAATACATGGCTCTTTTAAGAAAAGAAGAATATTAAGTAGCCTTTGAGCAGCGCTGCAATGTGACATTTTTACAAGGAACTCATTTGGAAAAAAGCAAAGAGCAGATACTCAGAAAAGACTGAGAAGAGCGCAGCTATTATGCTTTCCTATCATCTGGAAAAGGCAATGACTTGTTATTCTTATCCACAAGAAAGTCTCCCTCAGTAGAACCAAATCCCAGCAAAATAGTTATTGTCTGCTGGGCCTGTCTTCTTAATTCTCCCCCTTTATTTTCAGTAGCATTTATCGTTCCTAAGGCCTTGCTTCTAATCTCCTTGGAAAATTAATCAAGATGTTAACAGCTGAGAAAAGATACGAATGCTCACGGGAGGAGATAGGAACACAGTCATAGATCCACTCATGACAGCTCTTGGATACTAAAGAGCAATTCCCACAGGCAATGAGGTGAATACCAGTACATCGAACATTTTATGCAAGAAAAGCCTCTGCAGTATTTCAGAAGTATTTCTACCCAAAAGGCTACCTGAAAAAAATCTCCACAAAGATGTTTTTAAGGCATTCATTCTTGGTGTTTCCTATGGGAGCTGGATTTTGTGCGTCTCTGAGCATCCACAGGAGCCACTCCCAATTCTGGCAGGTCCGTTGGGGCATGCAGACACCCATGGAGAGCTGGTGACTTCCCCCAGACCCTGAGCTGCTGCACTGAAATGCTGCTGTCACCCCCGAGCGAGGCTCATCTGGATCCCACCTCCTACGAGAAGGACCTAAGAGAAGGGCAGACTGGACCTGCGCAGGCAGCCCTGTGTAACCCCAGCCTGGTGGGGGAGCGGGAGATGTGCTTGCATATACAGTGCAATTCACATCCCTCACAAGCACCACCCGTCGTAATACCTTCCCTTAAACTGACTGAAGTCACGTGGATGTATAATGCATATATGGCAGCTGCATAGGATGCCCTGAAAAAGCGTGCCCATTTTCATCGCTGTTGAAAGGCAGACCAGCTTATTTGGATTCATCGCTGCTATGTGAAACCAGGGGTTTTGATTCTCATTCAGGGTGCTGTAAGGAGAAATCCCACTGGAATTCATCTGAAAACTGGGTAAACGCGAGAAGAATCAGGCTCATTTTATGCAGTTATTTCCTGAATGTAGATAAATGCAGATCACCTCATGCTCTTTATAAATTGCATTATTCAGCTGATGTATAACTCCCTTGTGGAAAGCTGCAGCCTGCTGAAGTGAGTCTAGATACAGTCTCAGCTGTTTTAATTTGCCTTGCATCTGTTTACTCGCAAAGATATTAAAGGACAAAGTTTTACAAACCTAAATCTATTCTTGATGGCTTAAGGAAGAAAACAGTCCCTGGGTCTATTTGCCTCATGGAAGTGGCGACATCTTCTGTCTGCATACCTTGAGAGCTTTATATCAGGGAAATTCCCATCCTTTTTCCAGTTAGGCACCACCGGGGTTACTAATGGCTACATTTCTTCCCTTTGTTTGCTTGTTTTGTGTCCTCTCCATTGTGCACTGTCTGAGCAATGAGCTGTGAAACTGCGTTTGTTCACAAAATGAAACTCAAGTGATTTGGTCCCAATGCAGCAGAAATTCAGACATTTGCCTTTACCTGTTAAAGAACCTTTGTCCCAAGCATTACAAAGTGAGATAAAAATAAAGGGCAAACAAATAGCAAGTGCCAAATACCTGGAATCCCAGTGTGGTCTGCAGTAGGGATTTGTAAAGCTTTATTTGTTCCAAAAAACAAACAAGCAAACAAAAAAAAAAGAGAAGATAGTCCCTGAATTTTGTGGTGCACCTCTAAGTGCAAACAACAAAATCCTTTCCATAGATAGATATAGTCATATAGCAGCTGGAAATCCAGAAACAGCTTGTTGTCCATATTAGGAAAAAAGAATATGACAGAACCCCAATTAACAGAGCCTGGGAGTAGAATTGGTCAATATGTTCCTTGAGGTGAGCACACCAACACATCAGAAGGCTCCCAGCCTTGGCATAATGCAGGCTAATAAACTACAGCATGCTAACTCCATAAGAAGCCAGCTGGAGGAGGCATTATATACCAAGATATGAAAACAAATCTCCCAGCATCTTTGCAGGACAAGTCTTTTCTTCCAGTCTCGCTTTCCAACCCAGCAACCCCCAGGGGCTCCCTTTGTACCCCTACTTCTCTGGGTGCCCTAGAAAGCCTCCTGCTTGCCACCACCCCTGAGGCTGACGTCATTTCTGTGCCCAGCTCCTTTCAAGCATCTCCTGGATTGCGCTGACTCCCTCCTACCTGCCCCATCCTGCAAACATGAAGCTTCCTCCAATGGAGCAAGCACAGCTGCATTTGAGGAAAGCACAGGTTCTTTCCTTCTTTCCCTCCCTTCCTCTGGTTCCACCTTACCATCTGTGTGGTACTTTCCCCTCTGCCGCATGGCCACTGGATTATTTTATATAAAACATACACTATACAGTAGCTTTTACTGTAAACAAACACACAGATCAAACATCACAGAGGGGAGGAACCAGGAGAGGGGAGCTCTATTCATAGTTGCGAACAGCCAAGTATCCTGCTCCTATGGAGGAAAGGAGTGTGGAGGCAGTTAAAATGAACCGACATTTGAAGGAAAAACGTCTTCTCTTTTCCTCCTGCAGAGTTCCCCATTGCCCAGCCACGTTCCTCAGCCGGATGCGCAAAATACTTTAGCCTGAGGGAGACAAACAAAAAGGAGAAAGATTATGGAGACACCACGCTGGTGGAATACAAAGGTTAAGACTGAAATAGCTTTCTAATCCAAACATTCAGTCCTTTTAATTTCCTGAGAAAATTTGTATTTTAGCCTGAGTGTGTTTCAGGGCAAGCCAAACAAGTTTGCTGTTTGATCTACAAAGACAAAGACTAAGCCGTGTAAAAGCCTCTTGTGCCCTCTCAGATATCCACCAAAGGCTGTGCTTTTCCAGGATCACCAAGCGAAGACACACGGCAGTTGTGGCAATCTGATGCAGATGGCTAACTCCCACACACGATGCTCTGGCATCATTCTTACTCAGAGAGTAGATGGGTGTTTGGGATTACGTTCACCTGCAGAAGAATTCTTCCAGGAACGGAACAACTTCATTCATGGCAGAACTGTGTCTTGGTGTAAGGCTAGTTGGAAGCCTACCCTTCATATGCATTTTGTGAATGAAGAGAGGCACAAGGCTATATTTGCAAAGTTAAAGTAAAAAAACAGGACCTCTGAGTAAAAATGATGCAAATGATGCAGTTTTCCTAATCACCAGGAACCTACACCTCTGATTGCCTTTGCCTCTGGTGTATTATCTAGTAAACAATCCATGGGAAAAGCCCTTGACCAGTGCCTTAATTAGACCACTTGTACTTAGATGAGTTTTGGCAGGCATTCAGCTTGAATAATTTTTTTTGCAAAGTTCTAAGCCTGCCAAGGTGGCATTTAGTTAGGAACATTTCATCAGCTCTAACACTTTTTAAACTCTCAGAGAAGTTACCTCTTATTTTGTTGAAAGCTGCCTTGGGTAGAGTAGAACAGAGGATAAGATGTTAGCGTGGGTTGCTTGAGACCCAGGAGAACCAAGTTCAATTTTCAGCTCCACCATAATCTTCCCATATGACAGCTCATTGTTTCTGCTTCAGTTTATCATTTTTATTACTTTTGAAACAGAGCTGAGTAACCTTCTAGATTTCTTTCAGACCAGGAGTTGGTCAGCTCAGTCTAGGAGTCACTAAATGAAACTGAATGGCCTAAAAATATGGGAGGCTAGAATGGGAAGGTTTTGTGTCTCTGGGAAATAGGGATGACACCATTTCCTTACTTAGAGCTGTAAAACATACTGAGATATCAGTGGCTTGGCCATTAAAGTACAATAGCTAAAAATAGAGTGTTTGGTTAAACATCTGATACAACAACAACAACAACAACAATTCTTTTAAAATGGAATTCTTTGATATTTGCTATGGAAGGGAGAAAGCGTCCAATTTCTCCAATTTTTGGAAATACTGTATAGAGTAGAGTTCATAAGACATGTGAGTACGTGATTATGTCAAAATACAAACAAACAGTGACTAATTGCAGAAGCATGGTCCAAATTTTATTTTAAGAAAACTCTCATTTTTAATACACTTGTGCGGACTTATCTTTAATTTTCCAGCACAACCAGGTAACTAAGAAAACAGCCACTGAAGCTGCAAAAAATCCGAAGAATTTATGATCTTAGTGAATCAATGACAAATCATCTGTTGCCTCAGTGGGGGCAGAATTTCACTCACAATGTTTTAATTCTTCTCTGGTCTCTGAAGTTGTAAGTGAGAATGGAAGCGTAGCAGACATGGATAGTGTATTGGAAGGGTTTTCATTTACTTGTGTCAGTGATCATAAAAAATGGAATTAGAGTCTGAGGTTACAGTTTCTGGGGTTTTTTTGGAAGGGTATAAAATGTTTCAAAGCCTTTAACACATCTAACATTCCCAGGATTAGTAGGTTCTTAGGTGAATTTGACATCCAAGTGACATCCACACTTTATTTTCCCTTACATTAGAGAAGTGATGCCAGCGTGTTTAAAAAAGATTAAAAGTTATG
This sequence comes from Fulmarus glacialis, assembly GCF_000690835.1. NCBI lineage: Eukaryota > Metazoa > Chordata > Aves > Procellariiformes > Procellariidae > Fulmarus > Fulmarus glacialis. The sequence continues at coordinate 42,398 of NW_009228899.1, read as the reverse complement.
TCTAAAACATGATTACTCAAAGAAGAAATCAATAAGAATTTATCTTACTAAGGCCTGAGAAAGGGCTGCAAAACTGAGTTTATTACGATGCAATTCACAACAAATAGGTTGCTTTGGATTAGAACTGAGAACTGGTGATTGGAGATCCCATCCTAACATTGTTCTTGGAAGAATACTTAACATGAAGGTGCTCGTCACCCATCAGTTGGAGAGAAATTTATCTCTTAGTTTTGAGATGATGAAAAACATGCACTTTAGGTGCATAGTATTTCCTACAAAGTCTGTAATAACAGTCTTTTTGCCTTGTTAGTAACAGCTGAATAGATAAAGGTGCACGACAGCCTCCTTCCCCTCTCTACTGTCCCTTGGCCAGTACAGTTGTTCGAACTCTTGTTTGGAGAGCTTTCAATGATGCCAAGTGTGTGGCACTGCTCTCTCCCTGTCATTGAGAGACCTGTCATTTGCAGAGCACCTTCCAGAAAGCATTAGACCTTCTCAAGGATCAGCCCCCAACTTTATAGCTGATACCAGATATTTTGCATGATGCAACTTTGACATTTTTGGAAAAAGGATTTGTAGAAATAAATCTATCTGTACATCTGTCCTCCATCCATCCATCGATCCATCCATCTCCTAGCTTAAAATTAAGGCTTATATTTCATATGGAAAAATTATGGATCACAAATGAATCTTAAAGATGACATCTTTGTGTAGTAAAATGGAGAGCTAAAGGCATTGTGAGACATAGTCTTTAGCTGTTCACATCATTTTAATGACTTTACATGAGTCTGTGAATTTGTATGTGAGTTTAATACAAATGACATATCTGTAGCAAGTTTTAACTGTTTGCAGTTCAGGAATTAATTAATTTGTGAATTAATCTGCAGTTTTGACCTGTCCAATTACACTGTAATGGAAGAGCATTATCTAATCATAAATTACAACAGAAACCAAATTCTGGGACTAGTCTGATTTTTCCATATTTTGAGCATGACTGAAGTTTTCTGTCTTACCTCGCATCATCAACCACGTAACTCTTTCAGGAACGATCTCAGGAGGAAATTGAGTTACAGTTCTTCATTAACACCTCTTTCACCTTGTGGAGGAGGATGGAATGAAAACCTATTCCATCCTTTTTTTGGGCTTAGATTACTTCTGAAAAGACTCTGCACTCCCTATTCACCTGCACAGGTGTCCTTCTGAGCCACCTCTCACAAGTTAATTTCTCACTGGGGAGTGGAAATGAATATGTCGTATTTATGTTCCAGTATTTCTGGTTGTGTCCAAGGAACCAGTCAACAATGATTGGGAACACTTAGGAAAAACAAACCAAACCAAGTAAATCAAACCATACAACATGATTTGGTTAAACAAATTTGACTCACTAAAACACGAGGTACTTACCTGAAGCAGGAGAAAATTGTTAGAATAGGTATCATAGGTGTAACTCTGTCCAGAAAATAGGTTAACAGTTATATACAATCACATAGACAAGAGATACAGAAAAAATTGCCTACTCTGCTGAGTCAAAATAACAGGGCTATCTTGCTTTTCTCAGTATTCTATTGATATTAACAGAGAGCAGTTAAATCATTCCACAGATACGGCAAGCTCCGCATCTAATGGCAAAGTTCCACAGAATTTAATTTGGAGTGTATTTACAGACCTTTTTTTAACCAGATATATGGAATTTTGAATGATTTATCATAGTCCATTACATTCCAAAAGTTTTTAGAATCACTTCAGTTGGACCATATTGATTATCAGTGGTTCTCTTGGTTTCTAATTACACAGTTCTACAGGACTTGACAACCCTTATCAATGACAAAAACCAGCCTCACTGACACTGAAAATGGGACAGCCTTTATGAAATAACATGGTCTCATTAATGTTTGCTCCAGAACAGGATCCAGATGCTGTCCTTAGTCATGACTGACTATCATTTAGAGTGAAATGAAGAAACATAACATGGTGCAAAGACAAACAGTAAAATTCATCTTCTCTTTGGCAAAACTGTGATTTTACTTACAGCTTTCATCACAATATACTCACAATTCAACTTGAGCTTACCAACTTATCTCCAGGCTTTTGCAGAGTCCCACCAAGCACAGGTATTATGACCCTACAGAGGTACTTCTACAGCAGGTAGCAGTAAAAGGTGTAAGACAAAATAATGCAATGGTTGTAACTAATAAAATGATGTAATTGTCCTTAAACTCTTAAATAACAGTTGTTCTTAAATGCTTTAACAAAATACAAAAAAAGATGCATAAATCCATCTCTTTTTAGATCAACAGTTATATATGTGCTTTAATTTCAGCTTGTGTTTGAATCCTGTTGAGTCCAATAGAATTTATCACACTGATGCTTTCCTGGGCAGGAGCCTGCAAGAAGCGTGTGAGGGAAGATGTGAGCCAAGCTACAGGAATGTGCTGCTATCAGAATTTAAGTTTAATTTTCATGGCAAAATATTATCAAGCAAATAAAACAAGTAGACAGCTGTAGTGCCTATTGCCTACCCTGCATAGCCAATATCATGTATTATTTCTCTCTTTCTGCCCAAACAAAAATAAATGAATATTGCTAATAGAAGCAGTGATGCATACACACAGAATTTTTCATTGTCAAAACAGTTTCATGAACATGAATTAAACTAAAAAGAAATGTGCTCTTTGAAAATATCATGAAACATGGCCTTTACCTTTTTTGACATATTTTGTAATTTCAAACTGTCACATTTTGTGGAATTGGGTAAATTGTTGGCATTAGCATCTTGACAAAGTACTTGTCTACAACATTTACCTTGGAAAAGAAAAAAGAGAACTGGATTTTCCCGAGATTTTTGTATCCTACTCTAGGATACAGGAGTTTTGCATCTGAAAATTTTAGTGAAAATTAAGAAAAATGATACAGTGAGTACTAATGTATATCTATTTTGTCACTGTAGTTGTAATTTCTGGAGATCACACTAATATTTTTTTCCCATGATCTCTAAGGTAGCTTGACTTTCAGCCACCCAGGCAATTTTACAGGTCTTAAGTATCACTTAATAGGAGTTTTACTGAGTGAAATAAAGGTTGTTCCCCTCCCCTCAACATTTAAGAGAAATTAATGGTTAAAATTAACACATTTTAAAAATGGTTATTTTCTTTCAACGTTGGGCAGATACTAAGCAGGGAGGGAAATAGGTGGGGTCTGGTGCCTGGGACCTCCAAGTGCATGAGGCCGTGCTTCTCATTTTATACGCGACAGAAAACACATGGACGCAGGACTTGAAATGTGGAGAGGGGCTCAGGGAACCAACCTTCATGTGTCCGAGCTGGGCAACCAGAACATGACATGCTCAGAATTAGCAGCTTTTTCTGAAAATGTTGACTCATTTTCAAAAGTGTGTGTTTTCCTTCTCTATACAGAGCACGCTGTAACATGATTCTATTTCCAGACAAACAGATGCCAGTAACTTAATTTATTCTTCTTAGATTTCACATCTTATACTGTGTTTGTGAAAGTTGTGCCCAGTCCTCTGTGCTGTTTTTGCTACTGCTGTAGATAGTCTAAAATTAACATATGTGAGGGTGATATTTTTAGTGATCATTTTAAATTACCTTGTCATTGGTTGCAATCACATTAATCATGTTGAATGTTTTTGGGTGCTCAAATAAACGTATGTCCCTCCATAGGAGCACTGTTATAATTTAATACCAACATCCTTTTAATACAGGACTTAGTTTTAATGAGAGGAAATGTAAGCTATCAGTTGTGTGTGAGACTGAGGTGAATTTCTGGAAGAGATTAACTTCTATTATTTTTCTCAAATGAGGATGACAGAATAAAGAATAATATGAAACTGAAGTAGTCTAGAGAAAGACAAAAAAAGTCTGCTGTGGACGAAAGCACTGATGAGAGACTATTGTCTGTGTTTCCTGTCGTCTTCTCTGCTGGGAACCGGCCATTCTAGGAGGGACAGAGGTTGGGAGATGTTCTGAGTTATTGGCAGAGTTCCTACAAAAGCTGGACAAAGTACAGCTTTTGTCCCTCAGTGGAAGCCCGCAGAGAACAGCGACACAGCTGATGCCTGCCATCGCTGGGAGAGAGCTGCTCGCATGGGGATGCGATTTGCATATAAGCACTTCTCCCATGGGTAAATTGCTGTTATGTAAAATAAACCTTAACAAAGGTCTCCCTTGTGTCATTCTCCTACACGGCACAATGTGTGTTAATAAAATCTCTCTATTTAACAAAGGGATCTGCCCAGCTCTTTGCTAAGTTGCCATAAGCTTCTAATTTAATCGAGGATTCCCAAGTTAACATCATTTTCTTATTTAAGGAAAAGGTGGTCATTTTCTGTCTTGAAAATGTCTCACACTAAATTCCTTTCCCATCAGTTAAGAGATACTTTTTGACATCTTTGAGCCACTGATATAATAACTTCTGACAGCATCAGTGTGCTTTAGCCATGGCATCCTGGAATGCTACTACTTCTAAAAATGTAAGAGAAAATGGCCATGATTTTTTACAGTACATTGGAGGTAAATAAGCATATATCTTTATTTCAAAGGCATTTTAAAAGAGTTTAGAAAATGCTGGTTGCACTTCAGCATCTTTTGTTGTGAGAAAGTGAGCTGTTATTTCTGTCACTTGCTGAAAACTGCTATCTTAATGATACAGACCTGTGCTTTGTGACAGAGTCCTGAGCCTCATAAAGATTAGGCTGAAAACATTCATGTCCTTTTTGGAATTTGGGAAACATGACTCAAAATTATGGTAAATTCTGCTATTAAAAAATACCATAGCGAAGAGTTTGCAGGCTGCTCTGCTTGTTCTATTTAATGCAACATTAAGGCCGTCCTTAAAAAATGCCTTGCAAAAGCTTGCACAAGGACAGGCGTTTTTTCCATTGCCAATACCTTGTCTCAATAGGAGCCCTCCAACCAGACATTTTTTGTTGTTTTACATAATTTTTTTTTTCACTATTTGGGACTCATTTACTTAACTCCTTTTTTAATGAGCAAAGATATCAAATAAGTAAACATAGCTAATGAAACCTAGTCTGACAACATTCCTATCAAGGAAACAAAAATCTGTGCATCAAAGAAATTTTAGGCGCTGATAATCATCATGGCTCCTTGCTCATAGGAGCTCTATGAATATGTGATGTACCAATATAGAATCACAAATCAAATCTTTCCTTGCTTTGTATCACAGTGCACAATCCCTTGCATAAATGCTGAGTAAACACCAAATTTACACTCTGTTTACTTGCTGCACTACCTTAGACATCAGAAAAGGCTTTAGTGAATTACAGCATTCCTATAAAATATGTTACAGGGGACCACCTTCCTCTTTGAAATCCACTACATTTTGGTGCAGTGATATAATTTATTTTTTATATTATTCATCTCGTCCAACACACTCCCCCATCCCACTCTCTGTAAAATATCTTTTAAATCAAATCACAGTTCCCAGAAATGTATTTGCAAAGTCTCCTAAAACACTTCTTCCACGAGTGAAAACTCTATCTTACCAAATTTCATCAGCATAGCACTGCTTGTAATTCTGCAAGTCTAAATAATTAAATGAATTTTTGAAAGAAAATTGTAGCCTATTTATTGTGGCAATCAGAAAGTTTGAGTATTAAAAGGTACTTCTGACTATGAACTGATCACAAAAATTATTGGAAATTAAACTGCTTTACTTATGAGCTCTATAACAATGTTCAAGGGGAAATTGTGACATTAATGCCTGTGATGACACCATAGCACTTTCAGTACTGTAGTTCATGAACATGGCCTGCAGGCTATCTGAAATGAAGGACTATGATTCAGCAGCATGCGAGGGGTTTTTATGCGTGCAATAAGAGGCGAACTTTGTACCAGACCCTTCCTCTCTGTAAAACCCTCTGGACAGGGCTCCAGTCATCCCCTTCTCTCCCAACAGTCCCTGTGTTTCTGATCCTCCTAATCTCCGCTTACTATTTTGAGAAGGTTAGTCAAGGATGTGGATTAGAAATATTGTTGATTATTTTCTATGCCTTTTTAAATGAAAGCTACCTTTTTTTTTGCCTTTTTTTCAGCGCTCCAAAATAAGTAGTTTTAACAGAACGCCTAGGCATTTCTCTTGTATGGTTCCAGCTAATCCTTCCATTTGAAAGTGCCTTGAACTTTCAAAAACTGACTCTTTCTTCCAGATTCAATAGTCCTAAAACCTATAGTCCAAAACCACAGTAAAAGTAATAAATAAATAAATATCAACAATCTCTCCTTCATTTTATCCATAAACAAAATAATTCTAATAGATTTAAGAGACATGACCTTGTTTATTTGTGTTTTGAGGGTTTTTTTTTTATGATGGAGCTCTGTTGTCACTACCATAGTGGGGTTATGTGGTTTTGGTTTTAATTATTTCTTGCATTTAGAACTGGATTAAGTCTTATTGATCTGTAATTCTTGGGTTCATCCTTTGAGTGTCTTCTTAAAAGTAAACAAGTAAAACACTTGCTCTACTCTAATCCCCCAATAAAGATTTTAGCAACAGATTATATACCTCTGCTTGCATCTCCTCTTAAACATTCACCTTGATTTTTATCAGTAAAGTCAGATCTCGAAAGTACTTAACAAGTGAGACAGTTATTTTTATCAGAACTTTGGAGCTGGGGAAATAGAAGCATGGGGCGGTGAATGACTGTCTCAAAATCAGCCAGGAGATCAGTGTGAGGGCTGAGAACTCAGATTTCGATGTCCCAGTGCAGAAGTAAGACTATCTCTCCATCTTAACATCCTTTTGAGTTTCACTGCAAATTCCTTCTGGACTGTGTGACTAGTTTCCCTTTAATTGATCGATTTATTTTAGTGCTGTTTTGGACACATGACTTTAATACTGTCTACTCTATTAGAACGAGGAGGTGCTTCTGTATTCTCTTGATGAGCTGCAATGTAAAAAAGTATAACTTCTCAGCAACACCTGTAGGCTTCTCAATTGTTTTGTTTAAAACTCTTTGATAGTTTAGCTCAATTTTCCCCAAAGTATGACCCATCAGATGGATCCAGCCTGCCTAACAGTTTTCCTAGCCCACAACCTATTCCTGCCGCCTCTTTTCCAAGCACCCGCAGGCATGAGTGGGGAGTGGGATGGTGGTTGAATTCACAGGTTTGCCAGCCTGTGACGTGTTCCCTGCCTCCTTCGTTCCCTCTCTCCACAGCCCCTTCATCAACACATGACTAGATAGATGTGCCTCTTTCGCACGGCAAAAATGATAGCATCCCCCATAAAATTAGGGGTGTGTTTCTGGTCCTAGGAGTGCCCTGGCAAATGTGGCTGGATGCTGCTCGTGTGCTATGGTGTCTGATAAATTTATTGGTTCCTTCATTGTTTGATGCCTTAATGTCCTTCTCCTGTGATACTGGTGCCTGTTGATGTTAGCTAGTATGGTGCCTCCTTTACCTCTTAGACATACGGCACAGTACTGTTGGCAAGGTGCCTCACATGAGAAATGTGTCTCACCGGATTTGCAAGGTAAATCTGATATGAAAATGTTTGCTTGGCTGACTTCATAGAAAATAATAAATAAAAGTATTAACTCAGATCTCTCATTTAGATTAATATTCCTGTCTGGTTCAGAGCACATGGCTTGTCCTTGTGTTCTTCCAGCAAAGTCCTACTGCCTGCAAAAGCAATTCCCTACCCGAGTTGGGCTTTGATTCTGCTGGTCTTTTTAGTCAGTACTTCACTTAGGCGCACTCTTAAAGTTTAAAACTTGCTTAAATGTTTTCCTTTTGATGTGCTTATTTCAGTCTGAAAGTAGGAAAATGCACGTTTTTATTAGATGGCCTACTTTAAAAGATGGCTTATTTTAAAAGAAGCGGTGACGCATTTTTCAGATAATCCTTACTCCCTTCCGAAATCTTCCTGTTTCTTGGAAAGATTCTCATTCCCTTAGTTCCACTTACCTCTTTACTTGCAAGTTTCTGGAACAGAGGAGAATTGTGTACCTAATCGGGAAACCCAAAAGACTCACTTTTGCAAATCACTTCTGTAAACAAGGATGGCCTCAGATGTGCATTGAAGTACTTTCCTGAGTTTAATTTCACAGAGAATTTTGTTTCAAAAGAGACTGTAAGATTTTTCCTTTATGTACAAACTTTTGTTATCATTTACTGTAGCTGTTTCCATTCCATCAATAAAAATCAAATGACAATTTTAAGGTTAAAACAGAATAGAGATTCAGTATATCTAGATCTTTTTCTCAGTCTAACAAGGATTTTCTCTGGGACTTTGCTATAAATCACTTGTCAAGTACGTCTGTATCCAACACCACAAGCAACTATTGCCAGGAGTAAGAAATACCTTATTAAATGGCAGACTTCCTTCTTATGGCCTCATTTTACCCGCATGTAAAAGGGAGCTAACATATTGTCTGGAATACTGATGTGTTTAATTTGCCACTCTCTGGGCAGAACTTTTGGAGCCTCCAGAAAATGTTGTAGAAATGCTATAGAAATGTGGAATTATTATTTTTCAGAATAATCATCCTTGTTTATAAAAGTTGCATGGAATTTAGTAGATTTGAAGTGACAAATGCTCCACATAAATTGTGTGTTAGAAAACATATTTTAGAACTTAGAATGACTTAATGAAATAATATTGCTAGTATACGTTTTGTAATGTTTTCAAAGCAAAATTATAGTTGATCTATTCATTGGAATGGCTGAGCAAGCCTACGGAACAATTATAACTTTCTCTTAAATTCTGTATCAATTTTCCTATGAGAATGATGGAACCATGTTGAGATTTTTGAGCCCATAAGGCCTTTTGGGAACAATTCTGATGAAGATTTCTCGTAGAAAAATACACAGATGGAAACGTTTGTTATGATCACAGTTGGATGAAAACCATCCTGGGGATTTGCAAATGGCAGTTGGCAAAAAATACACAAATTATTATTCTGATGATCGGAAATAAATTTGTTATGAGTTATTAGTTTTTATAGAGGCTTATTCCTTACTGTTTATTTGGTTTAAGTTGCTTTTTTGGAAGTCACAAAATGACAAAAGAACCTTGCTGTAAGGGCTGAAATTACTGTCATCTTGAATGGAGATGGGACTTTGTACTTTCTCTTATATGTCTGAACTAACTGAAAAGGAAAATGGAAGTAGAAATATTCCTTGATGAAAATAACTACTACTTTAATGGTGTAGACATGGAATAATGTCAAACATCGTTTAATGGTGAGTTATCACTTCAGACCCTTGAAATCAGTAGGAAACTTTGGCAAGCTACATTGAAATCTGCTATACTGAGAGATTATTACCAACTGTGAAAAAAACTTTTTTTTTCTTTCTGTCCCTAAAACATAACAGAAAATATGCAATACTTGATGAGAAGAGATCCCAAGTCTGCAAACAGCCTTACTGGAAGAAAAAGATGACAGTGATGAAGGAGGTTACATCTATAGGAGGGAGCATTTAGGATCAGATCTTTAAGATGTGACCATCTGTTGAACACACAAGATCTGAGGTAAACAAGAAAACCGACATTTCTAACAACTGACATCATTAAAGAAACACACATCACGTCATGGAAAGCTAATGAATCCATGTCTATAATCCTCAAATGTTTATCACATATATATGTGATATAAATGACTCACCTGTAAAAATTTTTACTTGGCCTTTTGGCTGAGGTCTGTACAGGTATGGACAGTGTAGGCTTTACTAGGAGGCAGGAGACATGCGTCTGAGCTTCCCACTGCTTCTGGGACTGCCTCAGCCTAGCCAATAAGAAGTGCAACACTGTCAGCATCACAGTCACTGGGTAAAATACTTAGTCTTTGGAGAAGTCATCACAACTCTGTTCTCTTGACTGTGTCTGACTATAATAATAGAGTTCTGGTTCCCAGAATCACAGAATCACAGAATGGTTGAGGTTGGAAGGGACCGCTGGAGGTCATCTTGTCCAACCTCCATGCTCAAGCAAAGCCACGTAGAGCCGGTTGCACAGGACCATGTCCAGATGGCTTTTGAATATGGAGGCTCCACAACCTCCCTGGGCAACCTGGGCTGGGCCTCAGTATACCTTCACATAAGGTTATGTTCAGCCTGCAGCTCCCGTGTTTCAGTTTGTGCCCATTGACTCTGGTCCTGTCACTGAGCACCACTAAAAAGAGCCTGGCTCTGTCTTCTTTACATCCTCCCTTCAGATATTTATATACATTGATGAGATCCCCCCCAAGTCATCTCTTCTCTAGGCTAAACAGTCCCAGCTCTCTCAGCCTCTCCCCATACGCCAGGTAATCCAAGCCCTTAATCATCTTCATGGCACTTCATTGGACTCTTTCCTGTATGTCCATGTCTCTCTTGTACTCATTGGACTCTCTCCAGTATGTCCGTGTCTCTCTTCTACTGAGGAGCCCAGAAATGGACACAGCACTCCGGGGGTGGCCTTACCAGTGCTGAGTAGAGGGGAAGGATCACCTCCCTCAACCTCCTCCTAATGCAGCCCAGGATACCATTAGCCTTTGCCACAATGGCACATTGCTGGCTCATGGTCAACTTGGTGTCCACCAGGACCCCCAGGTCCTTTTCTGCCAAGCTGCTTTCGAGCTGGTCAGCCCCCAGCATGTACTGGTGCGTGGGGTTGTTCCTCCCCAGGTGCAGGACTTTGTACTTCCGCTTGTTCAACTTCAGGAAGTACCTGTCAGCCCATTTCTCCAGCCTGTTGACGTCCCTCTGGATGGCAGCATGACCCTCTGGTGTATCAGGCACTCCTCCCAGTTTTGTATCATCAGCAAACTTGCTGAGGATGCACTCTGCCCCGTCATCCAGATCATGTTGAACAGGATTGTATGCAGTATTGACCCCTGGGGTACACTGCTAGTTACTGGTCTCCAACAAGACTTTGTAGTGCTGATCAACCACCCTCTGGACCTTGCTGTACAGAAAGTTTTAAATCCACCTGACTTCTCAACCAGCCCAACAGGTCCTCTGTGAGGATATTATGGGAGACAGTGTTGAAGGGCTTGCTGAAATCCAGGTAGGCAATATCCACAGCTCTCCCCTCATCTACTAAGCCAGTCATTTCATTGTAGAAGCATATCATGTTGGTCAAGCATGACCTCCCCTTTGTGAATCCATGCTTGGTTTTGTCTATGCACTCTCCTTTTGGTCCCACCACTCTTGCGGTCCTCCCTGCACTGTTATCATAGGGAATTTTAATAATTCCTTACTTAAAAAAAGGCTTATGGCCAGTAGCTCAGGCATTTTCTTGAGAGACGTTGTAGCCTGAAGAGAATCAAAGAATTAGTAAACAAGTTTGATAATTATTATTAACATTGCTGTAATTAGACAGATTTTAAGATATTAATAAATAATTAGAAAGGCATTATACTTCCATCTGTATATAGAGATACTCTATATTATGTTTAATTCAATATGTACTTTTTACATGCAATTTTTTGTCAATGCTATGTAACTTGAATTTCCAGGAATTCTGAGAAATCTGGTAACCCTGAAGGAAGAATGTCTACATTCCCAGAATGTGTCAAAGCTATCTTGAACCACACGTGGAAAACTATGCAGGTTTACATTACATTTAAAGTAATCTTTCAACATTTCATTTAATAGTATGCATTGGGCATCAGTTGAAACCCCGTTTCCAAATAAAACCGATTGTTCCAGTAAAAATGGTGACTTTTGGACTCATGTTTGAAGTACTTGCCGTCAATTTGTCTGTTCAATCTATTCCATCTCCAAGCTAAACCCTCCTTTAGAATATTCAGAGTAAGTTAATGTGATGGTTTATATTACTTTCAGAAAGGACAGCACAGTATTTTTAGGACTGTGAATTGAGATTAGTCTTTCAGATTTCATTTAGACAGACTGTGCTATCTTCACATAATCATCGTTTTAGAACCTAAAATTCTTTTGTCATAGGATCTACTGTCATTTCCCCACCGGCAAGATCTCAGTATGAATGACTGTATGATATGCAGTATAATATATTATTAGAATTAACATATTATTAGTGTTGGATACTGTGAGGTATAATGAATGTGTGCGAATTTGTTCAGGCCAGTGTCAGACCACATGCACGGGATACTAGTGATTCCTGCTTCAGGTAGCCCTCACCTGTAAACTCTACTAGGTTGACTCCAGGGTTTACAGTTGTTTTGCATAAAACAATGATAACTTGAGGGCAGGTACAAAACAAAAAGAAGATACTGTGTTATTTATCAGCAACAGCAGCATAGTCTATATGCTTCTTGATGAATGAACCAAGAATCTGTAATGTTTTGCTGGAAAAAAATGTGAACTCTATGTAGGCCAAACAGGATTATCTTCTTAATGACAACAATTTGCATTACTTTTAATAGGATTTATTCTTAGTGGCTTGTAGCAGAGAATGAAAGAAACATCTCAGCTCTTTCAACAAGATGTTCCCTAAATGAGTTCACATGGTTATATCTAATACTGGTATTGTATAGGCACCACTGTGAAACAAGGCTAAATTCAATGACACAACGAAGAAGAATCATGGAGGAATTGTTTTAGTCCTTTTGAACATAAGCAAACAATTGGTTCATGAAAAGAAATCCTTATATAATTTTTGCCTGAGACAAGGCAAGGAGAAATACACTATTAAACGTGTTCTCTAGTGCATTACTGGAAGGTTTTTTGTGAGGAGCAGAGTGCAGCATCTATGGTGGGTGCAGAGAGGAACAGTTCTGCCCCAACGGCAGAGCCAGGCTGCCAGCCTCCTGCTGCTGATACTTCCTTCTCCACAGAGACAAAAAATGGCATTGGGGAATACAAGTTAAGGCAAAAATAATTTTACTCTAACTGGGTAAATTAATGATACCTAAGACTTGCTCTCTGAATACCAGATAAGATTGCAATTCTACAGAGCCTTCTGGGTAAGCGGTCTGATGGAAATGCATGCGATTAGGAGAAGCCTAGAGAAGCCTTGGCACAAGAGCCACACGCTGCTGCCTGGCTTCTGAGAAGCTGCTCTGTTAACCTACGCAGTGAAGGTGAGGTGGTGATGCAAAAAGCCTCCACTATCAACATACGAAGCGCAATATAGAAAATGTGCAACTTAATAGTAACAGTTTTTCAGATGTCATTTCATGCTTGCTACGTACCCACACATAGGCTGAAGTCTTTGCATAACTTAGGCCAACGTCTTTAAGTTGTGTCAAAAAGCAGATGCTACTTATGAGCTTCGCGCTGGGGATGTGTAGGCTGCATACTAAAACAGCTAACCAGATAGCCTTAACGACAAAACCTTGCTAATTTGTGAACTATCAACCCCTTTTACCCTCTTCTTATGTTTTATATGCTTTATGCTTATGCATTTGTAAAGATAAAGGAGATCAAGCCCAACATTTAACACAGTATCATATGGTGTAATGTTATTACTAGCTAAAATAAATTGAAATTATGTCATTGAAGAAACTATACCAGAGAACTAAAGCTATCTGAAGGCATTTTGGTATAAGCTCCTCCAGCTGCCTCTATAATCTGACCACAAAATACTGCAAATATTGAACCACGTTAATTTGAACAGAAATACGATCTGCATTACACTTACTTTTCAACAATTGAATAACTGACAAGTATTCATTTTGAATGGATACATTTAATTGAAAGAGACACCAGTATGAAATACAAGCCTTTAAGAGGAACTAACTCTATGGCTTAAGTTGCTGTAAGACGTGACTGGCAGCTGAGTGATTCTGAATTCCCCAGGGGAAGTTTTATTTCTGAAGCAATCTTAACTGTATCACTGAAGTGTAGCAATAATCAAGAACAATGTTTTCATAGATTATCTCCTGTTGTTTGATAACCAGGCAAAGTGTCAAATGATTTCATGCCTTAATAAGGAGCTACTGAAGAAGTACAGGACTATTAAGAAATATTCAGAGATGTTACATAAATATTCTGTAGTCCCTGACTATCCTGTAGTCAGTTTTATTCACTGTAAAAAATGCTTAAGGGGATAATCTTGAGTTACTTTCATAAAAGGTAAAAGAAAATACTATGGAAGGGCAGACTACTAATGAGAGCTAACCTGTCAGATGTTTGGGATATGGCCCAGAATGTCGTAGAGTGTGATGGCACCAGCTATTTTGCACAAAGAAACAAATTTTTCAAAGTTGCAGAAAGAAATAATGTTGATATTCTTTTACTTACCAAATGATAAGGGGACTTGTAGACTGCAAGCGGGAAAATTATTGTTTGGATTAGTGAAAATGCCCCTTGCTTAGTTAAAACAGAAATCCTGTTGTTAAACAGGGCCCTTTAGCAACGTCTTTTAATTTATCAAGAGAGAATGGGGCAAAACTATGAACAAGAATAGAAACACTGTTATAGGAATGTGGATGACTTGCCTGATTGAACTCTGACAAACTAATCAGTGCAACTCTGCAAATGAGCTGAAAAACTCCACCTTCGCATCTGTTCCAGCTAGTAAGCTAAAAAATTACTTTTTTTGCATGTAGTATTTACCTCAGTAATAACTTGTTTACATGCTTCTCAAGAGTACATAACTGAGTTAAAAATGCTCTGAATGACTAAAATGCATGATCTGTACCTGTATTTCACTAAACAGAAAGCCCAGCAGTTATGCCAGTCAAATTATACTAGTCAAATTAGACTATTGAAGAGGGAGAAATTAATTACACCAAGAAATGATGCTCCTGTACAGTAGATATTATTGTAGAGGAGCCTGAGTGGACTAAAGCCATGAATCACTCGTACTTCACGGTGAAGAGCATGAACAGCCTCTTAGAATGAGTAAGACTCTTTGAGTTGGCCTGAAAGCTAAAAATATTACCTGTATCTCAACCTTTAGATAGAGTGCCAAAAGAGCTCAGAGTACTGACTGACTTCCAAGGAAAAGGGATTTTCTTTAAAATTATCAACAGAATGTTGTAGGCTTTTATGTATGATAGTCTTTCATATATAAATGAAATAATGTTGCTGCAAGGATTATCAGCTATTAGTTGGCAGAGGTGGAGGCTCTCTCCCTGTGGTAGGGAAGTGTTATAAAGCAATAAACCCAGCCCCATCACATGTCACAGAGCACATGTCACCATGTACGGTGCTAATGCTGGGGTTGAACCCCACTTAGTAGATAAGGTCATTTTGAACTGATCTGGTACCTTTTGAGGAATAAATATCTTGTACACTTTCCTAATATACTCACAACAGCATAGACAATCCTGTAATTCCACTGGTACAGAAGCTTAACTGGCATGAAGTAAGGACCTGCATCAGAAAATATGATTCCATTTTAGCAGCAAAATCCTTTGTGTGGAGTCAGCAGAAACAAAGATGAAAGTTTGAGTTTGCAACCGAATTGTGAAAAGACTGAGCTGAGTCATTATCTCTTGAAAATATTAATGTCAAGCTCTAACTCAGTCTTCAGTTCACTTTAATTTCTTTTCTCCTTCAAGAACTATTTTAGCTCATGCAGTTCTCCGTTGTGTGCTTTAACTAAAATGGAGATCCCAAAAATGATGAGAAAACTCAGAGAGATAAGTGATCAGCCAAATGACCTGAATGGTGGGGTTTAGAACTGCTGCTCCTCTTGGATGCCAATCGTACTGGCACCATCTCCCCATTACCGCTGCTGCATGTGTACCCACGTTACAGCACACCTTCATCAAGAATCCTCTCTAATCACAGGTTTTGCCTTTGTGGACAGGTGAGGAAATAATATTTCGGTTTACAGGACTTCTCATCCTTGAGCTTCTGCTCCAGATCATGTTTGTTACTCCTTGAAAATTTTTTCCCTGGTTCAAATGTAGGCAGCCATATAAGACTGTACCAATGACAGAACCATTGACAGTAACACAAAATACACTCAGTACAACCTCTCTAGGCTGGATTGTTTTACACGAGGCTGAACAGGGCATTTATGCACTCTGTCCTTGGGCAGGATCGAGCAGCAGTGTAAATCCAGTATTATTAAGTGGCAGTAGCGCTGTCTTATAACACAGAATAGGAGAAGCAATGGTGAAACCCGGGAGCTCCTTTGGTTTTAACTGCAGAAGCAAGTTGGGACTGGATATAGCACAGAAAGAAGAATCTAAAAGAAAGGTATGATAAGGTCTAATGCCATTTAGCATGACAGCGGCATAAAAATGTAGGACAGAAGACATCTGTGATGTCTCTTTTTGTGTATATTACTAAGGATATCTCTCAAAAGCTTGCCAGTAAACAGATATTCATGTTTTCCAGAGTTCTAAGGATGCCTGTAAAAAAATTACCTGTTTCATCTTGCCTGTGGAAATGGTTCATTTTTAATGGTAATATTTTAAATCATGAATCACTTTCAGAGTTGGGAATAAGAAAAGGCATTTTCCATTTGGTTATTCATTCTCTTTATTTGCAGAGCCATGTAGGAATTCAAATTAAATTAATCTAAAGTGGCTGTCTTTTAAGATAGAAAAATGTAAACAACACATATAAAATCATTCTTCTTATGGCTTAAGATTGCACATCAGAATAATATTAATTCTATATTTCTGCAGCTATCTTACTTTTTTCCCTTCAGACATTAGCGTTAGAAAAAATTAGATTTGTTTTCCCAGTATGGTTTGAAATTAAATATTAAGTAGTTGATTTATCAGGAATTTAAGGTGTTGTTTCCAAACAGTCTCCGTTTGCTTGAAACAAATTTATTGCAGGAACAGAAAAATGCATATTAGTCATCAAAAGCTGTTTATAGATGAGTTTAAAGTGCTATCAACTAAATGAGTCTCATCATGTAGACTAAATTCCACACCAATAATGCAGAGGAGAATTAGTGGAGGATGGATTAAATAGCCAGAGGTAACTGAAAATGAGGGAAAGTAATAATTTGCATTTGGCTTGTGATATAAATCCAATATAAAGATTTATATTTTCTAACCTGGTGTGATCCAAAGCTTACTTTTGATACTGAGGCCAAAATTTTAAAAATGACTGTTTATTTTAGAAATGTATTTCATGGGAGCCAAGTCAGATCCTGAATACATCAGGTTTTTAAACTTGGAAATAATCCTGACTTCAGTTGTTATTGTATCAATGCAGCCTCCTAGTGTGAAGAGGGAAAGCCGATTTTGTTGTGGTTTTTTTTAATGGATGAGACATGAAAGCTATGTCTGGGCTGAGGGTGGATGTCCTCTGCGCTGGAACTCAAGATCCCTCTCCCTCAATCCTTCACCTCGAGGGATCTGCTAGGCTGCTCAGCAGTTTCCTTCCAGCCTCTGCATCCAGATTTCTACCCCTTTGGCACAGATAGCCAAGAGTCCTTTTCTGAGGCTTAACACCCACCAATGTTCTTCTAAAGGTGGAGCAAGTCTCATGGTTTCCTTTTAGACCAGCTGCCGCCTTCTGTAAAACCAGTCTAAGACATACTGTGCCTGCTCGGGAAGAAGGCAGCTTAAGTTTTAGGCTCTCTCCAGCCTCAGTGATACTAGTCCCTACATTGACCAAAGGCAATGCTGGAGGAAACTCCTCATTCTTCTTGCTCTTTATCTATTTCACACTCAGCCAGGACTGGATGGAAAGCAACACACTCTCCCCTCCTTGTCCACCTCCGACAGCCACTGCCAAGACCAGGAATCAGAACCAGGATTCCTCCCGCTGCAGTTGTAATACTGTGTTTAGTACTGAACTAAACTCTGCCGCCACTCTGCGTTAAGCTTGACCTAAACTTACCTAATGGAGTGGGCCTGAGAAGGACATGGACAGTTGTCTGTGAGTCTTGAGTGGGTAAGGGCATGAGATAAACAGTAAATTTTTCAGTCCAGTTAGCATGGTTGAAGTTTGAATATTGCGCACAGACACGCACAATATTAGCATCACTGATATTTTTTTTATCATCATCAGAAACATGAAAATGTACGTGTTGATAGATTCTCTGTTGCCTAAGGAGCCAGGCATAGCTTTGAGGGCTGCACCATTGAGATGAAATGCTTCAGTTCCACTGAAGTCCCCTGCCAGGTGCCCATGTGCTTTGTGGGTCCATCCACTGGCGCCTTCCCGAGTCACACGGGACAGCAGAGCAGGGAGTTGAACCTAGCTCTACGCCCTAGACTAACACTCCCCAAAATGCACATCCCTCTGCTTTAATTCTGTGTTCAGCAGTCACTTGTTAAAACATCAGGATTCCCAGATTTTAGCTACTGTCTTTTGTACTGAGCAAAAAGCTACATTACCTGTACAGTACTGCTGTAAATTTATAGCTTGCAGAGCTTCCTGAAAGCAGGGAGTTGAACCTAGCTCTACGCCCTAGACTAACACTCCCCAAAATGCACATCCCTCTGCTTTAATTCTGTGTTCAGCAGTCACTTGTTAAAACATCAGGATTCCCAGATTTTAGCTACTGTCTTTTGTACTGAGCAAAAAGCTACATTACCTGTACAGTACTGCTGTAAATTTATAGCTTGCAGAGCTTCCTGAAATCCTTTGGGATAAAAGGTCCTCTGTAAATGCAGGTGTTTTATTAGTACGCAAGGGAAAATATATTGAAGTACTAAGTAAATATCCGCAGGGTGCTAAGCAAAGGTTAACTATCACTGCCAGTCAGACTAGGACAGTGACAAATGGCCTGAAAGAGATACTCTAAGGACAACAGCAGATGCTTTAAAGCTGGATGAAGCATTGAAAACAGACACTTGAACCCTTTTGTTTTATAGGATCTTTCTTAAGTATGAGAGTGAAGCCACTGAGAGGGTGATATGCTTGTTCCTCCCTCAGAATCCTCATGGCAAGAGAGCATCAAACATTTACAACAAAATAGTTGTACTAATGGCAGGGGAAGAGGAGCTGAAGGCCTATAGGCAAAAGAGAACCCATTAAAGATTTTTGGGATTATGGGAGTATTTGCCAGCAGAGGTAAAGCTGAGAACTGGGAGAGTTTTGCAGACTGTAAATTATGAATTGTCCTTTGTGGTTTTGCCATCTAATGTCTCTATTCAAAAATGTATTGGCTGTAAGTAAATTAGATAACGATACTGCATCTAGTATTGTGACAACATTTTCTTGTGGAGGCCAAAACTCTCTCATCAACTAAGGGCTTTGCCAGAATTGCTATTATATTTAATGAACCAGAAAATAATATATGGCCAGGTTAATATTCTTCCAAAAACTTCTATAATAGGCCACAGCTAGGGGAAAGGACACTGTATTAGTGACATGTGGCAGGAGGTTAATTACTGTGCAAAATCATTTCACCAGGCAATATTTAGTGCTCAAAACTTCATCTGGCTTGCACTGACTGGAAGGCAGCCTACATGTGAAATGCCCCGGAAAATGCAGGGTTGTTTGCAGTGGGTTACTGCATCTCAAATGTTATCTATCATCTTTTGCATTTTTGCCATTTCCAAGCTAACAAATGGTGATGGCTTTGCCCTTTTAGTTATAATAATGTGTTGTCCAAACCACAACAATGCCCTCCCTAGGGACTAAGTTTTTTTAATGGAGAAATTTAATTAAAATTTTCCCTCATATTCATTTTTGCAAGCCGGTGCACTTCTAGACTTAGTGCTGAAATATTATGGAAAAAGACAGTTTCCCCAGGAATGGTCTAGTCAATGGCTTGACTAGACATAAGAAATATTAAATGTTTTAGAACGTTTTGTTCTAATGAGATTAGAAAATAATTCTGCTGATACAAATGATTAAAGTAGGGTATGATAAACATACGGTTCAGATAAGCACCAAGACTCTAAGATGATTATCTAATCTGACCTTCTCTGTTTCTTTGTTCACCTGGCACTGCATAGCAGTGATAGCAATGAGGGACTGAGTCATGGGATCCTTTCTGTAATTTAGACTGTCCTTACAAGCTTTTGCTACTGCAGAACCACTCTCCAACAGGGCCCCAGTATTAAGACACTACATTCCTAACCCTCCCTGTAAACACACCAACCCACCAAGGGATTTTGGTAGAGTTGCTGTTTCATCGGCCCTTCTGCTGACCTATACCAGGCTGATCTTTCAGCTAAATAAATTATTTTTTCTCCGCATGGGATTAAGGAATAGCCTCAAATAAAACAGTTCCTCTAGCCTTTCAGGCTTAATAGTCTTTTCACTAATTTCTTTTAAGTGCTGCTGTGGGCTTCTCTAAATATTGATCAATTTTTCAGCACTTACCCGGCTGGAAATTGGTCACAGTATTCTGGTGGCAGTCACATCCGTACCAAATGTGCAAGTGAGATGGTCTCTTCACTCCTCTTCCACATGCTTCGTTTAAATACTGAAGGATTTCATTTGACCCCTTCAGCCACACTTGTGCACTGGGAACTGATGTCTGGCTGATTACCAGGGCACTAAGTCATCACCGGAGTGGTTGCTCATTAGTACAGAGCTCCTGATCTTTAAGTATGAACAGAAATGCATATTGTTTGCTTGAGCCTGCTCAAAACGGCAATACAATTTCTATCAGTGACCTGTCAGCCTCATTGTTTACGGCTCCCTCAATCCCTGTAAACTTTCTCAATCATGATTTTTTTTTCTTCCAGGTCACTGATAAAAAAATGAAACCATCGGAGGCCAAGAACAAATCCTTGAAGGCCACAGTAAATCTTTTTCTATTTGATGAGGATTCAGAGTCTACAGTTTCACGCTGTCAGTTACCTAGATTTCAATAGTTTTAATCAGTTATTTTTGTATCCTGTTTCTTAAGCAGAAAGTTGTACAAGTCTAGGTCAAATGATGTACCAAAGTGTAAGTATGTTACATCTCCAATATTGCTTTTAACAATTATATTTGTAATTTAGTCAGAAGTATTGAAGTATTGGTCAATTAATTTCTTCATTGGGATTAATGTTTCATTAATCCTATCACAAATCCCATCACTGGTACTAATTATTGTCTAGGTTTTTCTAGCTATTCCTTTATCTATCCTGATATTGATACCAGGCTAGTCAGTTTGTAACTTGAGTAAACCCTTAGAAGTGTTCATCCAGCATAAACTCTTTCTGCAGACAGTCGTCCAAGATTATCAGCAATGATTTTGGATTTTATCAGGTAGGCTGTAACCGAGGACATACACCTCTTAGCAAAGAGCTATATTCACTAGGTTATAATGCCAAATTCCTCCATGCTGGCTTTCCTTTTGGTTTCATCAGTCTCACAGTGCTGTTTAAACAATGACTCACTTAAACAGATTATTCCATAGCCTCATCTTGGGGCATAGGATGAAGGAACTGAAGGTTTGAATTCACTCAAACTGAAAAAGGATTGAATTATCAGATCTCTAATCATTCCCAAGGCCCTGTTTTAAAAGAATCAGCCTTCCTCAGGAGAGGATTTTGTGCTCTGGATCTTGACAGGACAGGAGAGTCTCCTGGGACAGGAGGTCAGAAGAGTGTTTCTCTTGTCACTTACCAGTGAGCTCTTACTTACTTTGCTCAGTTTGCAGGCTTTCTTGGTTGCCCCCTGGGTAGGCACCTTCCTCCTGTTAATTTGATATACTGTCTAAGGATATGTTGCCACTCCTCTGAATCAGCAAGTATGAAATAGTTGCCTTATCTTTAGGCATAACAGTGCCTAAACTACGGTCATCTTGATAGTCATTTTGGTTCTCTACTTGATATTACTGAAGTAATTCACTTTGCTGGCAGTGTGCCTAGATGGTAGTCCACATCGTCAACTGTATATCGATTTCACTAATATCAGAAGACCTATGACAAATAAGGACTTGCTTTTAGCCTATATTGGGTAAATATTCAAATAATGGTTCTTTTTCTTCTAAATAATGCCATTCTATTTCTAAAGAAAAGTTGTAAATTGTTCTAAATTGAGTTATTATTAATCTTTCATCTTATGTGTCACTAAAGTGTTGCATGCCCATATTTCCTAGTAAAACGAAAGTATAATTTAATAACTATATTTAAAATTGTACTTAATTTTGCTGTTTTGGGGATCTCAAGATTAAATTCAGAGGGGCAATTCAATTAGATATACTGTAGACCTCGGTGAAGATGCCAGCTTCTGGAGAACATAGTTAATCACTATGAGCCACATCATGTCCTCTGAGTTAGCTAAATACATACATAGCGCTGGACTTATACTGATATCCTTGAGGACAAGACCTTCCACTCCTTTAATGATTAGACAATGATAACAATGCTACCAGTGAGAAAGCTTGACTTAAGACAAATTTGACTATCCAAACCTAAAAAGGAACACTTTAAAGATTTTGTATCTGAAGGTATTTAAATTAGAAACACTCCTAAAGATCTCTAGTAAAAAAGCTGGCATCCACCAAAATGTGGCTGGATGATAGAGATAATTGTATAAACAATGGGAAGAAACAAAGTAAGTCCTGCAGTGATTTCTGACCACTGGTTTCTGCTTTGGCAATCTTATCTGGAATGACACTCAGAAATAAGAAGTTTAAACTTTTTTCAGTGTATCTGTACACTGAATATACAATGCTGTGCATAGTGAGCATGGCACCTGAAGAGCTCTTCAACTTGGAAAGAGAAGAGCTCCCATCTAGAGTTTTAAGATTTATTATTAATGAAAGAGTGAAATAAGTAAACTTTTGAATGCTGTATAGAAAATTTAGATTTTCTAATAAAACATTGAAGTGAAAACAAACACCTCAGATCTCTCTGATCTATTTCTATTTTAGGACAGGAATGAAGGGACCAATCTGCTTCATAAGTTATCTTCCAAAAGCAGCCCTAAACCATGGTCCTAAATTCAAATTCTATCTCCTACCTAACCAGGACATGTGCTCCACAAACTTTGTATTCCAACTTTATTTCAACTTCTATTCTGTAAAGAGGAAAAGGTACTTGAATTCCAGTTTCTGTGTCATAAATTTTACAAAATAAAGTATTGGGAAAAGTCACAGTTTGTTAAGGGAAACGCAGCTTTTAAGAGTCTTTTTGATATATGCATATGCAGATCAGCCAAGCTGACCCATGCTATCCATTTGGATCTGAAGTGAAATTAAAACATGTTATTAAACTTGTTCATCTGCACTAAGGATGAAACCTGCTAATTATTATTATCTCTATTATATACTGCAATGTTGGCATCAGTATTTCATAACTAGCCTCACAGGGTAAAATGTATAATCATTTCTCTTTCTTCACTACTTGCACAGCAGTTAACTGCCTAAGACACTTACATGAATTTAAATCTTGTAGTGCCAAGTTAGTTTTTATTCTCTGAGCGATGGAGAGAGGACAGTATTTCTGTGTTATTATTTACTTTGGGTATCCTTTCCCATATATATATATCAGTCAAACAAACTTACGTACATAATTAATTGTTTGCAGCTAAACAATTGTTTATCTCACTGAGGCTAAAACTACTAATACTCTTACTTGACATTTTTACATTTTTAGTACTCTAAATTCAGTTTATAAAATTTATGCAGAATTTTCCATTATTTCTAGAAGATTACTTTGCTGCATGCTTATTATTAGCAGGATAGAAAAAAAAATTGTTATGCAACTTTTCTTCCTTTCTTCATGATACATTTCGGCTTCATTCAGTGCCCCCCAAAACCATGGGGAAGCTCCCACTGGCTTAAATAGGTACTAGATCAAGTCCTGAGTGAATCATTCAGGAGTTCTGTTTCTATGATCACACATTCACTCACCAGGGGACCACTGCTTCCCTTTTCCTGCCATTTCTGTTTGTTGCAATCCATTCCCCTTAGTCTACTGGTATTCAAATAACCTTTCTTTCAACTACAGTAACAGAAGTCATTTATTCCCAAGTCATTATTTCAGTTCTTTTCAAACATTGGCAGCTACTATCCTGATAATACGGAATTGCACTATGAATTCCTGTCAGGAGGAAGAGCCCCAGGCACCGGTAGAGGCTGGGGGCTCACTGGCTGGAAAGCTGCTTTGCAGAAAAGGCCCTTGTGATCCTGATGGACCCCAAATTGAACATGCAATAAGCCAGCAATAAGCCCCTGTGACAAAGAAGCAGCATCCAGGGCTGCTCTAGGAGGAGCGTGGCCAGCAGGTTGAGGGAGGTGATCCTTCCCCTCTACTCAGCACTGCTGAGATACATCTGGAGTGCTAGGTCCAGTTCTAGGCTCCCCAGTACAAAAGAGACATGGACATACTGGAGAGAGTCCAATGAAGGGCCGCAAAGATAATTAAAGGCTTGGATCACATGGCATATGGGGAGAGGCTGAGAGAGCTGGGACCGCTTAGCTGGGACTGCTTAAGGAGGGATCTTATCAATGTGTATAAATGCCTGATTGGGGGAGTAAAGAAGATGGGAGTCTTAGTGACAGGATGAGAGGCAATGGGCACAATCTGAAAAACAGGAAATGCCACTTAAAAATCAGGAAAAACTTCTTTATTGTGAGGGTGGTCAAACACTGGAACAGGTTGCCTAAACAGGTTGTGGACCCTCCATCCTTGGAAGCACTCAAAACCTGACTGGATGTGGCCTTGAACAATCTCCTCTAGCTGTCCCTCCTTTGAGAAGGTGTTTGGACTAGATGATCTCCAGAGGTCCCTTCCAACCTCAGCTTTTCCATCATTCACTTTAATAGAAGAATACTGGGCAGAGAAGCAGGTATTGGAGTGTGGTTCTTACATCCTTGAATCCAATTCTGTGCACGTGTATTACTGAGAATAATATCTGCTAACAGAAATATCAGCAATGATGAGTTGTTATTGGTTATAGGTTGTATTTGCAAGATTAGGCCCTTCATAAATTCAAAAAATTCACTTCTAACAAGCCCATGCTTTCAATTAAGGGTTGTGGGTTGTTCTTTAACAGAGCTCAGTACAGGATTACATTCTATATACCCTTCATTGGTTAGACAGGTTTGATGGAAGGAGGGAATCAATAATTTAAGTTCTTTTAAAAATATGCACAAGTACATCACAGAGAATATAAAAACTTCAGGGGAAAGGTGATATTATTATTTAATGCTTTGTTGATGAGGTTTATTTTGGTAAGCTCTTGACAGCACAAGGTAACATATCATCTTTGCGTTGACACAAACACTATCAAAATGTGAAAGGATGCATAGCAGAAAAAGATCTGCATCTGAAATAGATTTTTGAGAGAGCAAATTATTTTTTCCTTCCCGATAGCTTGTTGATTTTTCTTTGTTAGAATGTTGTCAACACCTTTAAGGAAAATTAAAAAGTATTGTTGTTATTGTATGTCATTCTTTCCAGGTCTGTTTAAAATTCTCAATTTCTGTCCACCTTCCATTCAATGCTGAAAAATATTTGTTGGTATTTGTGATGGGGATTAATGTCTTTTTATTTCCACTGCTTTTGCAGTATAGCTCCTTTCATTACTCGTTGCACTGTGGGCACTGTGCTATTCATTTTTAAATTGGAGACCAAGGCCTTTTTCTATTTTTCTTCTTTATGTTCTTTGTTTGGTTTGCGATGAGAGTGATTCAGAAAGCTCCAGAGGGCAGTGTTGTGCTGAAAGCAGAGGTTCTCTGGGCTCTGCCTGGATACTTTTTGGGCACCAGGAGGCTGAATATTATTTACTCACATGCAGACTTGCTTAAATGTCTTAAATCTTAATTCCACAATGGCCTTGGATATACACATTTTATGACTGGGGTCCTTGCAACAAACTGTGTTGCAAATTAACTGTGCTTGTGCACATAATATGATCTTCAAGGTTTTTCAAATGCTGAGTTAGATGGAATCAATTAAAAAAAAAATTTAAAAATCTCAGTCATCTTAAATAATGCTGTGCCAGATTCACCAAGCAGGCTCAATGGGTTGGAATATTAATTTCCCTGCTTGTGTCACATGGGGGAAAAGGAGGAAAGAAATCATCCCAATGAGGGCGCAAGGCAATGCTGTTCCCCTTCTCCCTCAGGAGTTCTGCAAAGGAGCAGCAGTTTTCAGTTCCAATTAAGGCCTCGCAGGAGCACACTGAGAGAGGCTGCAGGGGGAGCATCAAATCACACATCTCCTTCAAGTATGGCCTCCCATACCTTCCCTCTGCCTTGTCCTTGCCTCAGTGGGGTGTGCACCAGAATTGCTAGCTGGCCTGGAAAAAACAGGATCACCAGGTCCAATTGCCACTGACCCCCATACTCCTTGAGAACTTTCTGGCTGCGTTTATCTCATTTTTTAAGCATGTTTCATATTTTCCCCTAAACCAAAGACACCTTGGCTGTATCTAAACTGACCTCCCAATGCACAGAGTGGCTACTAATGAATGGTTACATTCCAGCAGACTTTCAAACCACCATACTCTCCCACTCAGTCTCAGGCGCCTACCTGCCCATGCATTTCTTCTGCTCCTTGCCCTGAGACCCCTATGTCTCTTGTAGTCTGGCTACATCACCTCTGTTCCCTGAGCATCCACACTGCTCCCAGGTACCCTGCCTCTTGACCTGTAATTTCTGTCTTCTGTATGTCCTCCTCTTTCACACTGAAATCCAATGTCCATCTCCTTCCTCCCACTGCAGTTCTTTTTTAAATATGCCTTTCAAGCAGTAGCGATGGGACAGGCATAACCATAGCATGGCTTGAACCCACCAGAGGTGTCCCAGAATACCAGTCTGTTTGGATTCTTTGCTGGATGATTTGTTAGGAAGGTACTATGGGATGGTCATTATGAGCTGAAGCAAGGACCGACGATGGACAGAACAAGGGTCATGGAACATTTTGCACTTGAGGTTGCTCTTGAGCTTCCATACCACTGAACAATAAAGACAGACCAAAGACCAGATACTGCAAATGTTTATAGACCTAAGCAGTCCTGACAGGGTAAACGTAAGTTTTCACCTGGGAAAGAACTTTGCCCTCCTACAATGAGAGACTTGGAAGCAAACATGGGGGCATCAAACGGAACTAGCTCAGGACATGAATTTGTATTTGCTGAATTTTTGTTGAATAAGGATAAATATGGTTGAGTTCTGCAGTTGTTGCCCTCCAAGAACACAATGTCTCAAGGCTGTAGCAACAGGAAAAGGAGAAAGGCAAAAATTGACAAAGACTAGGGCAGTACTTGTGCAGAGGAAGTGGTGATAGGAAAACAGAAATACCTAATACCTATACCTCTGGTAGCAAAACATTAAAGTCTGCGTTTACATTCTTCACGTGAGTGCTGGCAGAAGTCTCTGCCCCATGGAACTACTAAATTCCACGTGGATTTTGAAGATCTACTAGAAGGCAGAGTCACTTGCACCCACACTGGTGACATGGGTGTCCAATGGGTATCCACAAGAGCCTCACTGGCAGGAACAGATATTGACAGGCTGTTCAGAAGTGCCCACAAGTGAAGCAGGTTTTCAACATGCTCTTGATACTGTGAGAAATACATCACTCTTTAAACTGCTCACACAGCAGAGGGAGGCTTTGCTATTAGCTCTCTTGATAAACATATCCCCAGATTCGTGACTTGAAGACAGTGATGCCGCTCCATGCCGAGAAAAGGGAGTGGAAAAGAAAATATTGCCATCTGCTTGTGTAGAAGTTTAAATTCATGCACCAGCTCTCCTGCATAGATAAAGAAAAAGAGTCTTCCCTTTTCGTTACATTCAGTCTTGAGAGTGAGGCGGTGTTCTCACAGACAGACCTGAAGAAAGACTGAAAGGGTGTTCACCATCAAGCTTCAGGCTCTGATTTAGATGCCTACATTGAAAGCCTCCAGAATTCAGAGAACCTCTCTCCTATCAATCAAACCATCAATCTGTTTGCTGAAGCTCCACTGACAGTCAAGGAAACCTAGGTTGCTCATACAGACCCCCAAGGGACACACCTAGCCTCCGCGGGGCTACTATTCCCAGAGGGTCATCATGTATCACCCAGGTTTTGCAGGTTTGGGTTGTAACATTGTATTGGTATGATCAGGTTTCAAATATTAAGGTGTTAAATAACATTGCTAAAATCCACCTAACTGATAACAACATTGCTGCCTGACAGAAGTAATTTTTTTTTTTTTAAAATCAGGTGTCAATACTTGTTTTTATTTATAATATTTTGTGGTAACCCAGATATGAATTGCCCAGACAACTGTGACTTAATCATGTGTAACTGCCAGCTTGCATTTTTGCAGGCACATCTACCCTGACAAAGGCTTTTAATATTTAAAATCATGCAGATTATCTATTCAGCCCTCAGAAAACTCATTGTGATGAATTCAATATCTCAGTTTCAGGCACTTCAACTGCTGACACCTTTCTTCAGGCTACAGAGAGACTTTATTAATTGTACTAAAAATCCTGTGCAAACATTTTAAAAATATTATTTAGTATTCGGTAAAATTTTTTTTTTATTTGAGTATCTTACCATCTATCAATGTTGTCACGAGTCTCTAGATCTCAGAAGTGTTTTTTTTACTCTCCTTTTAAAATGCATTTTTATTCTAAGAGCCTCTGTTTATGCAAATTTATCAGGCATGTCTACTCAGAAATGCTTATATCATATCTGAGGTCAGGAATTCAGCTGTATTTAAATTATATGCCAGATGGATGGGCAATGCATACATTTCAGTTCTTTGACAACTTAATGAACATATCTCTTGGTAAGACGAGGTTATCTGAACATCCCAAATCATCTGTCACAGTTGTCTCCAAACTTTTGGGCTGCAGCCTACTGTCAGCAATGAAAGCTGACCACCACGCTGTCTCATCAACCTTTAACCGAAAAAATGCTAACAACTATTTGCTTGCCTAGGGTGGCTGTGGGCATCTTACCATGGGCTTGTGAATTACAGGGGGTAAATACTGATTTATAACGAGTTTCAGAAATCTAGAAACTTTACATAATTAAACCTCTCATCCTTCAAGTAAGTTATATTATTAGCCACTTTTTTCAACTGGCAAACTATGCAGAAAAAAAGTTTTCACATTTTCAAGCTGACCACTAACCTGGTTACCTTATTTTTGGAAGACTATCCAGAAATACTGTTGGCCCCAATCTTAAAGAGTGGTCAGGAAATAGAGCTTTTCTTCACAGAATATTTTCAGTTTCTCAGGAAGGAAAAGTCTGAGAAGTGGAAGTTGAAATTTCCTGCAGAAGGCCAAGACTTGGCAAAACAAGTTAAATAGAACATTTTCGACCAGTTTTACCACCTATACACCTACCATATTAACATAATCTATACTTATGGGTGCTGCATTCCCCTGGAAATTGATTCACAAGTGTCTTAAACTGGGAACCCAAAATGTCCTTGGATTGCTTAAAATTAGTGGATAGCTGAAAAGTTGGCCTATACGAATCACCCAAGGTCACCCATGCAATGATGTTAGTGGCAAAGCTGCAATGAGAACCTGGAAGTTACTGGCTTTCATCCTAATGGTCACTTCACCAGACCAAGATACCACCATTATGGGAGATAATGATGATAAAACACTGCAGTGCTCTCAAATTGCACAGAAACTGCACTTTCACTGTTCTGAAAAGCTATCGTTCAGTCTGAAAGTTACCAAAATTGCTGGGCCAACATACTCTAAATACATAGTGTCACGAAGAACATGTAGTTTTTCGTAGTAGATTAACATTACAAAAAGAGCAAGAAAAAGAATATGGAAGTAGAACAGAAAATCCTGCTAAAATGATAAAAAAAGAAAGAATGGTAAATAATGGATACTATTCAGTTTTTCTTCAAGCTCCTACTGAACTCATATGTAATACAGGCTACAAGACACTGTGAGCACTGAGACCACAGTTGCCCAGACCCCACTAATGTTGGAATCCCTTGGCATTGCTTCCTTTTGCCACGGGTTAGCACAATGTCATTGTTAAGCAGAACCTCTACCAGATGACAGCAACCTGTTCCTGTCTGGGCGACAACCCTCACTGTTGGCTCTTGCCATCCTCCTGCAACACAGTTGCTCTTTGCTTCTTTGTCCCTTCCCTTCCCTGACTGATGTAATTCCCCTTTCTTGTTATTGTCATCCTTTCCATCTTTCCCAGAGTCCTCCATCTCCTGGAATCTCAAATCCACATCTCCCCACTTTACTCCAAGGACATTAATCTGAATTTGGTCTTTCTGCCAGCCAGCCTTCCCTTCAGCTATCCTCACCTCCCACCACCCTTTCCAATATCCAGTCCTGTCCCTCAACCACTCCTTTGCTGGATTCATCACCTTCTTCTGCCCTCTGTCTCCTCCCATAACAATTCAGGCATTATGCAGTCTCCTCCTTAATTGGGGGGAAGAAAAAAAAAAAAAGGGAGGGGGGTCTGTATCCCACTTATTTTGGCAACTATTCTGCCATCTTATTCTACCTCTCCTTTTTAAGCTCACTGACTGCAATCACTACCTGGAGTCAATCTCCTTGGCTTTCACCAATTGTTTTCATTGAACCTTACTTTCAACATGATCTCTAATGACCTCTTTCTACCTAATGCTGTGAATCAGTAGTTATTTTCTGTTCCTCCTTCAGCTTCGATGCGACTTCATTCTGCTCTTCTTGGCCTATCATCTTTCCTACTTTATCAAGAGGTTACAATCTGCTCATGTTGACAGGCTATCACTGGCAATTATCACTGACAATCAGATTTTCAGGAAACAGCCTTTGCACTTTCTCCCAAGCTGCTCTTCTCTTCTGAAAATCCATCCCCTTGTTATTTTTCCATTCTTTTAAAACTTTCCTTTTCAATCACCTCTCTCTCCTCAAAAAAAAAAACCCAAAACCAGAACTAAAACAAAAAAAAAAGCCTGAATATGCTGGGATCTCCTTGCCCATCATGCTTACCAACACTGTCTCATAATTTCCTTGGAAATTGGAAAAATGGGTACTTGACTGTACCCATTTTGTGTTATCTTTTAATTGTTTGCTTTTAGACAGAGGCTGCTTTTTCACAGAACCTAATATAAAGGGATACTTGTCTATAAAGAGGCTATTAAGCAACATGGTTATATAAATACAAATTACAACAGGAGTTCAGATTTCATTGCTATAAGCATAATATGAAGAACTTGACATAAAGAAAACAGAACTAAAAAGCCTAAGAATGTGAACTGGGCCTTAAAAACTCATTTCATAGACATGCTGGGCATACATGAGTGTAATGTATACATCCATTGTATGGCATACATCCATTGTCTTTAGAAATTAAGGTTGATCCATAGAATCCTGCCTTCACTGAAAGCAATAGGCATTTTATTACTAATTTCAATATGGTCAAGACTTTTCCATCTGAGTCTTATCATATGCACTTTTTCAATATTTGCAAAGAAGCAGTCAAGTAGAATATATATAACAACATTTCATAGTTATGTTCAGTGACTAGAAATTATCTTGACAGCTTGGTTTCTAATTCTGTATTAGGTTTGAATGCTAAGTCTGACAATATCCAGGTACCAAAGTCAATGTTTAATGGATCACATACATGGCTTAAGAAAACATTGCTTGCTTTTTTGTGGTAGCTAGTTTTACAGAATCTCTTCTGAACTTTAAATGAATACATTATTTAGCAGACAGCACTTGTCCTTAGATGGCATAACTTACATGTCAATACCACCCAAACCATCCACATTTGCCAAACCTGTCTTGCATGAAATGGAATAAGGACATTTGCATAAGGAAAATGTCAAAGCAGGAAATTAACCCCTTCAGGGGTTTCATATAATCGAATATTGTAATAATTGTTATTGTATCAGCATTTAACTGATGCCAAAGACTCATAACATTCCCACCAATACTGTGTTTACCAGTTAGACTGATGGTCTTCCTGGTTGTGAGGGGGCAACGGGCTTTTCTGTGATACTACCTTTAAGTTAGTACGCTAAGAAGAAAATTTAACATGAAATTTTAATACGAAAGATACAAAATTGAATTGTTTTCTTCAGTACAAAAGGATACAACAAATCTCAGCTTTTGTGACAAGGTGCCTTTTAGAGGAAGGTCACCTATACAGAAGAGTCTCCACAAACAACGGTGTCTGTCTTTCTGGAGATTTACATTGGAAAGAGAGACTGAGTGCTGACTGGGGAAGACCATTTGAGCCCCTTGTGTGCGTATATGCTATGCTGAAATACGTAAGTGTCTAAGAGATATGGTAAAACTGTGAGGGGCTTCCACACGTATCTCTGTCCTTATGAAATTCCTCACACAAAGTTTGGGCTGAAAAGGATTTGTTCAACCCATTCTTTCCCTTTACATGCACTTCTTTCCACCTATTAAGAACAGAAACTACTCACAGAAAACACTGAAAGAAAAACAAGTTTCAAAAATTTCACTGTGACTCCATCTGGAGTAAATCCTCAGGCTGCTGAGTTTAGCAAATATTACTACCATGCAAGGTGCTTGGGGCAGGAACCAGCCTAGTGTACTGCTTCCAGCCTGCCCCTATGTAAAGAAGTGGGGATAAGGACTCAACTGCAGCACGTCTCCCCACCTTACTGCAGATGCCTTTACCACCACTTAGGAACTTACAAGGAGGTTTACAAATGAGTCCAAAAGCATTATTTATGACTATTAGCATAGGAAGCTATTACTAAAAGTCCCTCACCTTCCTTGCATCTGATTTTATACTCACAGTATCGTGTGATACTCTGTGCCCTCCACCAGGGCTTGAGCTGTCCCTACTTGGTATCAACTACACTACATTATTTTGGAGAGTCTGAGAAAAGTGTGTATATATATACACACACACATATATATATATGCACCTATACACTCCCTCTTGAAACCAGTCAAAAGATTGCTTTAGCACATAGACCAAGACAAAGATTACATGTAAAGTCCTGCTATGCCATGCTCTCACTGAGAACTAGTCAAGTGAAAAACATGAACACTTATATAAATTATCAAGATCTTATAGTCTTTATTGAGACAAGTTTCCACAAAAGAGAGGGAAAATTTTTCTTGAGTAGGGATTGTAGGAATCAAGCCAAAGTTACAAGGAGTACATATCAAATGGTACGCTACTTTGTCCTTTTCTTTTTTGCTTTATGCCCATCTTGCTATAGTTATGACTGAGTATGTTAATCAAAATCCTATAGAACTCTACTCATTTGTGTGTTTACTTCCATTTACATAATCATCTTACAAAAGGAGTATTTCTCCTTTGTGCTAGATGTCTTACGATGTAATTTAAAGTTGCAATTACTGAAATATCCTATTCTAGCAGTCCCACCACTATTGATTCCATTGCCCAGACATTACCATAAATTATTATACAGGAGTTAAATATACATTTCCAGTCTTCATGATGTCCAAACAGTCCTGCAGTGAGAGAAATCAAATGTTCCTTGCAGTGTGCCCTAATAATCTGCATTGAATGTTTTGGATCGAATAGGAGAAATTTCCAAAGCTTAACGGCCTTCACAGAGAATTCAGGAAACACATAATTGTAGAGTGCCTTAATTTCAAAAACAGGATTCGTGTGTCTGTAACACAGGAAATGCTGATAGAAATGAGCAAGCACGTACACTGATATATATCTCCATAATCAGTGCAAAGCTACAAATACGTTTTACTATTAAGTATGTATTTTAAAGAATATACAACCTTGATTAAGCATAAAATCAAATGCTCAACTGGTAATGGGTGGGATGGAATGGAGTAGCTGAGATGGCATGCATTTTCCAAAAAAACCAAAATCAAGAATAAAACAGATCTTCTCAGTCACTTCTGAGGGGCCAACAGAGCATGAAATACCAACGAGCTCACAAAAAACGTTTACCTCTGGGCCTCTGCTTCTTCTGTTACTTCTGTTTTGAGAAGACAAGCACATATCACCTGTCTGTAGCCTACAAATGTTGTCTAGGCATTTCTTATCTCCGCTCACTGCTGAATTTCACCCGTTAGTACTCAGGGTATGCACAACCAAAGTCCTACTTAAATTCAACATGAAGTGGGTCACAGGCCTGTGGTGGCCCATTTCCATGGGAGGTGATTTCACTATGGGAAAACAGCAGGATTTCAACTGGCTCATAAACAGGGGTGAAAACTTTGTTGCATCCTCCAACCTGCTGCCTAGAGTAGTCATCAAGTATCTGTGCCACCCTCCTAAACTATCTCAAGGACCTGATCCGCCAAGATTATTACAGTGCAAAACTCTCTATTTTTAGCAATTTCTTCAATTTGCATAAGGATTTGAGCTTGATGGTTATAGAATGAAAATAAAAGGGCTCAGGAAATGCTGTAGTTAATGGTGACATGAGAATTGTATCTATACTGCATATACAAACTGGCAAAAAGTAGGCAAGCTGATAGATTATAACTGTGCAGAAAATGCAATGTGTATATGATAACCTTCTTCAGTGCAAAGATAACCTTAACAGATGTATTTCTGGTTATTCTTTCTTTCCCCTCCAACACAGTTTTTCAGAGTTTGACTTTGCATTCCGAAAATTGAAACTTTAACATTCCATGGAAATAAAAGAAAGAATGAACTGGAAGTATGTAATTCTTTTTTGCTTTTTTGTATCATAAGTGATCATTTACATTCTTCAGTCATAAACTTTGTGGGTTTATTTAAAATGTGACTACCACAATGTCACATATAGGCAGCATAATAACTGAAATTCAAATGAATCATTTCATACTTGGGATTTTTAATTCCACATTAGAGCAGAACTTGTCTTAGCCAACCAATGAAGGGATGAAAAAAATACACTTCTTTAAGTAGATGGCTCTTTAACAAAGCTGAAGTAGACTTTTCGTGAATTAGCACAGGGATAATTTTAAATAATCTCTGGAGACAGTAATTTTCCTAAAATTTGGGGAAGTTTTGTTGTAGCTAATGCAGTTCGTTGAATATCAGATGAATTCTGTTTTTATCTCTCTTGGCTTATTAAATACAAAGCATAGTACAAAAACTGTGATGTGAAGAATAAGTCTCTCACTGGGCTGCATCAGCCAACTCACTGTCTAAAGACATTGTTCTTTAAAGGCATCAGGTACATAAAATCACTAAGTACTGAAAACGGCAATAATTGTTTTGTTATCTAAATTTTATGAAACATATGGACGACTGCAATTATTTTATTTCAAATGGCTGAAGATTGTTGTTACTTATTTCCTTTGTAGACTATTAAAAAATCTAACTTATTCACTGTGGCACTCCTTTGATCATCATACACTTATGTAATTACACAGTTCAGCCAAAAAAAAACCACCGTAAAAACTCTTCACTATTTATAATGAGCAATCTTTAAAATCCACCTTCTTTTTCCACGCTGGCTAGTTGAAGACTTTACCCATTGAAACGGACAGCTTCATCATATTTTTTTCTAAATATAAAGCATGAACTATTTTCAGGCCACTCAAGGAAAGTCATGGTGTGTAATATCAAACTCTTTGATTTGTTGCTGTCATATGCATTGCAAAATGTCATCTTGTCCTGTCGTTAATGGTCACATGGCCAGAGAATGCTTATGATCATTACTGATTTAGATCACTGATTTCTTGACACTCAAAATCACTTCAGTAAACAAAAACAGAGAACATATATTGAATTTTAGTTTTGAAGAACAGTACCTCAGACTGAGCCTTCTCTTTTCTCTGAAAAGTCAATCAGATTAGTAGTGTGCACTTATACAGCTCTCAATGAATATAAACTAGAAGGAAGTTGTCTATGTGGTATGCAGAATTGTACAGTCAACTCTCTGTTGTCTGTGGGTGTGTAACCCAGGTTGCAGATTAGCAGCGCTATGCTAAAACAAAGCAGAAAAAAAGGAAAAACACCCACCATTTTTCTTCGGATTTCTGATCTCACTTTTTACTTCAGCTTAACTTCATTCCTCAATAAATGTAATAAACACAGGAAGTTCTTAACTAATGGGCATATGCTTTGTATTACCTATGTTTTAGCTTTGTGTGGGTTAGTCTACTCCATTTCTATCTTCAACAATTGAGAGCTGACTGTGTAACTATGAAAGAGCCCAGCAACCCACAGTTTTATTTGACATTTGCTAAAAAACAATTGTTTGTCAAAATACCTCTCTAATTCACCTCGAAAATCATCAGAGTTCCCTTTTACTTTATTCTTTAAACCCATGAGTAATAACAGCTTGCTGCAATACTGGACTCCTATTAATATAAGTAAAATGTTCACATGCTTGAAAGGCAAAGCAAAACCAATACAAGTGAACAAACTCAATGTGCTTAAAAGGAGATAGATACAGTGGACTCCTCTGCCCCCAAGGGCTAGAGATTGACGGAAAGCCATTTTGTAGTAATATTTTGTAGCTCTACCAAAACCAGCATTAATTAGCTGATTAATTAGCATTAATTGGCTAACTGTACATTTTATTCATTTAGAGGGTCGTTAACACCAAATATGCTTTAAAAAAATCATATGCTCTTGGGCAATGCAATAACAGTGGTTTCTTTATGAAGGAGTTGGGAGAGGGGAAGTTGCTTCCTGCTGCCCCTTCCCCATTCTCATTTTTCTCTGCATAACCTAGATAGCATTTAGTTCATGACCAAAGCCAAAAGACAGAGATACTCAGTGCGCTAGCCAAGCGTCATGGAGTGACAACTCCATGAACTACAAAGGCAGCTGGAAGGAACTGGCAGTCTCTGTCTTCAGGAAAGAACCCAGACCCTGACAAACCTTGGGAAGCTGCTGCAGGAGCTTATCTACTGGGGAGGAGGGATGGCTGAGACACTTCTTAAGGAGCAGGAGAAATATAAGACTCAGTATATGAAACGTTTAATCTTGAAGGAGGATTGATAGAGAGGCTGCCAAAGGGCCAGTGGAACAACAGAGGGCAGGAAAGGAACAGGGGCAGACAGCCTCTTCTCCATGGAATCTGTTCTTACTCTTTTTTTCTGCCACCAGGAAAATTAAAACTACTAACTTCACATTACCCATGAGCTTAAAGATCACTGCAGATATAAAATAGTGTGATATTCTTTGCTATTCTGAAAAGAAAAGAGTAACCTACCAGCCCTGTATTCTAGCTTTGGCAACAGCTTAACTCCTGCACTAAAATGAAAGCAAAAGGCTTTTCATACTGTGACACAACAGTGTACTGAATTGGAATAAACCTTCTTGCTCCTTTGAATTTATACCCTAATACATTAGGTTTGATATGCTGACTAGGATCAAAATGACACCGATGACAAAAACTGCAAGCCCTGCTTTAATTAATGTATACATATAATTCTTCTAGGGATTTCTCTAAACTACTTGACATCCTGTGTCAGTGAGTTTCACTGAGTAATAACTTTGCATAAAATGTTATTTCATATGTTGCCTTTTAATTTCACTGAACATCCCCTTGTTCTTTTAACACTGGAGAAAATAAAAGGAAATACTTTGGTCACAAGACTTCTTACTGGAACAATTATAAAAATCCATTTAAAAATCCACCTCTCCTCTGTCAGGTAGTAATACAGTTGCGTATTTTTCAGTTAGCCAAAGGAATTATATTCATATCAAAAGAAAAACATTTAGCAAAATATTTGCTTTCAGACTTGTTTACTGTTTATTATTTTAATTTACATCAGTTACTGCTTGCAAAACTTCCAGGGAAATAATTTTAACTTGTTTTTATTTTTTTTCTTTTCCCACTGCATAGTAAATACAGCCTTCTTAGTATTTCAGAAGCATAGTAGTATAGAAATGTTAGGGCCTGCTTCTGCTCCAAATGAAGTTAATGGAAAACGCCAACTGACTTTATTAGGAGTTAGGTCAGGCCCCAAATTTGCAGCTTTTGAAATTTCATAGTTGAAAATTTTCTGGCTAATCTTCAGAACCGACTACTTCTACAACTATAACACTATTTACAACTTTATTTATATGTACTTCTTTATTACAATATGTAATATCAATGTTCCTTGTAAAGGTTACTATTTTATAGAAATTAGACTGAAGTTATTGCCAATCAACCTTTTAATAAACTTAAGTGGGATAACTTTCAGAATTTTTCTCAACATACGATTCAGTTTTTATTCACTCTTGCTGTCTTTGACAATTGCTTAACTACCTTAATTTCAAAGCCTTTTTCAGTGTAATAAAAAAGTCCTTTTGGTAGAAGTTTATTGGTCCCATTTCAAATTACGTTCTGCAACATTCTTGTACTGATGAGGACTCATTATTAGGAATTTTTCTGTTTCAACACAGTATATAAAGCCATGCCTCTCAACCAACCAACCTCAGTATATAAGTGTAAGTGAGGTCAAACAGATTGCTCACTAAATCTTTGATCAAGTTGTCTGATCACATATAGACACAACTCTCTGAATTGTTGCATATGTTGTACAATGTTATCATACAAATTTAAGCATTTCCATTATTGACTGCTGCTTGTGTATGTATATATTAACTTGCTGGTCATAAAACTACAACAAAGGACAAGATATACCAATACGGAATTAAGACCTCTAGTCTTGTCTCTCCAAAAATTAAGAAAAATCCGTGTTCTTTATGATTGACCAACTCATGACATTGTGCTTCAAATATACACATTTTCCAAAATTAAACCGTGAAGTTAATGTCAAATACTGTGTTGTAACTTTAAATATAACTGACATATTAGAACAGATAGATGGGTAATTATGATAAACTACACAATAGTGCTACTGTAGATAATATCATTTATCAATCCTGTGGTCCCCATCATTCATGCATTTACAGTTTGGGAATACAGTGACTGCAAAGGATAATAATTCATAATGGCTACATTCTCAGTACTTCATGCTAGCTCACTAGACAAAATAAAAAAGGTTAATTGTATAACTGGAAAAATGTAAAATTTTATTCCAAGAAAATTAACAAGCTACACAGGTAAATTTTGGCAAATGCAACTTTATATTGAAATCCACACATCTGTATCTTAAAGAAGGAAAGACTCACAGACTCTAATGTATTTCTAAAATACTAAGAAATCATATTATATGCTTTCACAAGTTAAAACTTAAATAATTTAAAACAACCAATACACCAAAATGTGCAGAAAATATAAACAAGACTGTGCCTTCAGTAGAATAAATGCTTCACAAATTGTGCAAGATATCATACTAAGGCTGCGGTCTCCCCATGACAGCTGTCTTAAAATATAAACATACATCAACTGCCTGTGTTTCTCAGAACAAACTAGAAAGGGCGGCACACCTAGAAAAAAATCGTATCATCCCAGTGATGTGCATACTGATTTTGGGAACCGTTGGAGTAAAAAGGAAAAAAGAGGACTAAGTGATCTTTCATGCACTCCCAAATGACGGACCAGAGTTATTGATTCAATTTTCCTTGCTTATTTGCTTCAATGCTAAACAAAATGGAAGATACTAGATAACCCTTTAAGGCAACATGTGTTTATTCTGTATAATTATAACTGTTCAATTATGACTGGATATTATCATTAACGTTGCCTAACAGACTGATATCTAGCTTTTTAAAAAATATAAATAAGAGTCTATTAAACTTTATACCAAATCAGCAAAAACCACAGAATACAGTTAAATGTTAGTAATTTCACTGTTAAGGAAAATGGTATTTAGAAAGAGTAATATATTTGGAAAAAAAAGTAAAGTCTAAATCTGAACAAAAATACTGCTTTGGAATGCTCCCCAAAACTTACTCACAAGGCAAACAGATTTGTAAGTGTGATAATCCAATAATGCATGGCACATCTTTAATCAGTTACAGTACTTGAGTCCCCAGTTTTCAGTCTTTGCAAAACAATAATTGTATGAAATGTTTTAAAGGTCTTCAGATGTCTAAAATTAGTTTTATCAACACATTAACCTCATATCAACTTAATTTATTAAGATGTCCAATGCTAATCTTTTTGATGGTCTTATTTTATGTAGTGATATACACAGCATTTAGCACTGATACTTAGCACCTGCTACTTTCATAATCTAGATTTCAACCACATAAAGGAATTCAGGGCAGTAGTTCAGTCCTTTGTTCTTAATTACTGCAGGAACATGTTTAGGTTTAAGATAGGATTAGAGGTGAGCTATTGCAAAGACTGCAGAATGTTGCCCAAATCCTTACAACTGCTGACATCCCATTCTTGATTTTCTTCTCAAGACATGGCTACAGGCCACAATTGCTTAGCAGAGAATGGTAGTGTTTCACAAGGCTAAAGATTTACAGATGCTCCCTCATATAACACAGTAAGGTTCCCTTGGTAACCTGGATTTTCTGCAGTAAAGAAGGGTTGTGCTGAAACAGCGCCTCAGCTCCCTGTTGGAGAAAATGCAGACAAAAGGATTGATTCCAGCTTGGGCAAAACTCATCCAGACAGCGGCCGTTAGAAATCCCCCTGGTACTACAGGCCCTCTTGCAAAAACTCTCCAGTAACAGGCTACCAAATAGGGACCCCACAAGGTCAGAAAGAGGAATGTCATGATGTAGAACATTCTGCTGATTCTCTTCTCCATTTTGAACTCATCTAAAACCAGTAGCCTTCTCCTGCCTGTGGTGTTCGCATTTTGCCTGATTCCCAACAAGGTTGGAGGTGTGGGACCCCTTCCAAATCCAGCCAGCCAATTAGCAGCTGCTTGACCACTCGCTCCAGGACCATGGAAAGTCCAGTTCTGGCTCACTGCTGCAACAAACTGGACTGGCTTCATTTTCCTGCGATCGTGAACAAAAAATATCAGCTTGAGGTAGACAAGCTGTGTGGCTAGGAGGATAAGGGCAAGAAGAAGCATAAATCCCAAGGAATCATTAGCCCTGAAGGAACGATGCTGGAAAGTGCATTGGTCTTCCTCCCTAATGAACGAGTAGGTGCCCACATCTAAAACTGGGGGGAAAGCCATGGCTACAGAGAGGGTCCACACCATACAGATAACGGCCAAACAAGTCCAGAAGGTCAGCCTTTTCGTATAAAAACGGTGGTGGGCAATAGCTAAGTATCTGGTGACGCTTATGCAGAATAACATGAAAGCAGTGTGAAAGCAGGACAAAACCCCCAAAAAGGCAATCACTTTGCAAGTAAGAGTCCCATACGTCCAAGTAGAGCCATTTTTTACAGAGGTGAAAACAAATGGGAAACAAATTGCAGATCTGAGGATATCTGAGCAGCAAAGATCCAACAGGAAGTAGTAAGGAGCTCTATGCAAGGTCTTATCTTTGACTAGTAAAATGGAGATCAGAAGGTTACCCACCACACTGACTCCTATTATGAAACCCAGTGAAGTCAGTTTCAGAAAAGCTGTTAAAGGAGAGAGATTTTGTAAAATGTTGTCAGCTGCATGGCTGTAGTTCGCCATAGATGGATGGATGATATATATATTGCCTCAGTCAAGTCTCATGATCTATATATAAGAACAAGGAAAAAATAGATCCATACATCTTACTGAAAATGTAATCCACAAACAGAACTGATCTTGTGTCTAGTCATACAGTACATCCTCTTCTTTCTGATTTGTCATGCCATCAAAATATCTGAAAAAAAATCGAGCTATCAGTTCTTAAGTTAACAAGAAATGATGTCAGAAAGTGCTAACAAAGATGTTAATTTATGGAGAACCAAATGAAGTTGTAAATTTGAGTACTATTGTTTGTTTTTAAAAATCATGAGGGTTTTTTTTTTTTTGTACTTACTGTTTAGCATGATTGATTATTGGCGTTTCACAGATTTGGCTTCTTACAGTTTCAGAACTGACCGGTGCCCCTTATATTTGGTAGCATATATAATTTTACAGTTAAAGCCTCAGAGATTTTATGAATCAAAAGATTCCCAGTTTGCAAGCCCAAGAGTTAATTACTGACATCTTTTTAAAAAATCCCCAAAGACTGCTGATATTTTGACATTACCTACATTTATTTTATGGCTACAGTATTTATCAATGTTTTAGAGGCAGCTGCTGTGTTGATACAGATCACACCCAAAGAAACCCTGCAGAATTTATGTTTTTTAACCCAAGTCACCAAAGCACATTAATCACACTGTGTTAGTTCATGCACATTGTAAGAGAAACAGTATTCATTATCCCCCTCCCTTCCTCCTATAAACCATAATTTTATCATTTAGGCTTTCAAATAAACAGGTATGCCAGACAGTCGATAGCACTATGCTTTAGGGTCTCCCCCCCACCTCGCTTTAATGCAAATCTTTAAAGCCTCAACATAATTCACAACAAGCAACGGTCAGTGTAAATACTGAGCAAAAATAGGCAACACACCCAAGATATAATGCCCTCCCTTCGGGAGGGCTGGTTTTGGTTATGCTTAAATAAACATATAATAAATTGATTTTTTTAGCTAATTAGGGCTCCGCGATTCCCACTAATCCTCCCAGTGAATCATACCGGAACACATTTCATGCAATAAAATAAAATAAATTAAAGAACTGTCTGCTGCTGCTGGGGTTTTTTTGTTGTTTTTTTTTTTCCCAGCATGTAAGGTAGCCAACTTCCCCTCTTGTTTTTTTTTTTTTTTTTTTTTCCCCCCCCCAGAGCCGGGGGCGGGAGCCACAGCAGGCATGATCAGGCTCCTTCGTTATTCACACGAAGTGTTTCCTATGCCACCTCGGGTCTACAAAGGATATTCCCACTGAATCCCAGCAAAATCCTTC
>NW_009228898.1:29498-48202 GCF_000690835.1 Fulmarus glacialis | reverse complement strand
AATGCCATTTTTCCATTTCCAATGACTACACCATAAAACGTAAGCAAGGCTTCTCAAAGACATCGTAACATTCAAAAAAATCAAAACCCTCATTCCAACCTTCACATTCCAAAGGAAAAATAACAGTGCAAAAGCCCATCGTGTCATGATTTCCAATCGGGCCCTCAGTGTTACATACCGGAACCGCACCAATCCAATTTTTATTATCCAAAGTGGGACACGCAGCAGTGTCAATATCCAAATACTTTTAAAGCATGAACATTTTTGTTTATTAGCCAACACAACTTTCAACTGTTAAAAAACAGACAAGGTGAAACATGAGTCGAAGGGTAAGAGTTAAACATCACGTCCCAAAGTAACCACCTCCTGCTCGTCAATAACAGCGGGAATAATGAGCGCTGGAACCAGCAATCTTGATCCATTAAGCTATTAAAGTCTAATTAAACCTATAAGTCAGAAAATATTTATCAGCTTTGTTAGAAGTTAGAATGATGAATCTGATGAGCAAAATTGACCAACAGATACCGAAAAAAAAAGCACTTTATACCTTCGTTTACCAATAGTAATTACTGGAAGTCCTGCCTTGTCTCACTCAAATTCTTACCATTAATGCTGTTGTACCTGGCCCTTACAGATTCCATACACAGTTGTTACCTAGGCGAGAACACAGCTAATGAACTTCAATGTCAGCACCAATAAGTTAATTAAGAGGGGGGGGTGTATTACATCCTAAAAAAAGTGTCAATTTGGGGGCAGCTATTCATGGCATACTTTAGAGAGAACAATTTTGTCAGCTACTTCACATTTGTATGCAACAGTAGTTGTACTCTTAAGTCATCTGCAGTCTGGGCATGTCAATTATATACCGAAAGCGAATCTCAAGCCCTACTCCTGGCTATATCCCTACGAACAAATAATATAACACTGCCAGTTTAGAAATCTAATTTGTTGGGTGGTTTGTGGGTTTGTTTTTTTTTTTAATAGCAAACAATATATTTGGGACAAGCTCTGCTTTTTAAAAGTACACATCTTCGTAGACACACAGTGTTGAGAATTTACTGCAACACTGGCTTCCTCTATATCGTGTGTAATGTCTGTTTTTAAAACATCGTAGGTACTGAGTATTCAAGTAAAATTCCCTAACAGTTAATGACATTTTTTAAAAAAGTGTGCAAAACTGCAAAACTCATTATAATAGAATGTGTAAGGTCAAAAGGGTGGAACGGCTGACAGAGGTTTGATTGAATAAATGCATCATAAATCCTCAAAACAAACACTAACCTGGAGAATCTCCAATTGAAATTTCCTGTGCACCATTACAAAATATTTTTATATTAATGAGAAAAAAGCTTGCAAGGCAGCACATGAAGTATTCACAGCAGGAGTATGATTGAAAAACTTAATAATATAAATGTAAGATGTTGACTGATGTATGCACTAATAGCATCTGACTTTTAGCACTGGCCTTGATTACACAGGAGATGGAGCAGCCATTACAATTCAGAAAAAAACAATTAATAAATCATTGTCAAATTTTGTAACAATTTGTTTCAAGCCCATATTTTAGTTGATAGCCTCCACATTTGTATGGTTAAGTCATTGTTGCTGTGTTTCCTTTCTGTGACCCCAATAATTTTTCTCCCTTCATTTGTGGGTCTTTAGGATGTTGTGAAGGTTCATTCCTGTACCCCTATACAGAATCACTCCCTCTAGCTGCCTTTTCTAGCACCATTACACTTAAAAAAATAAAATGCACAAACAACAAGCAGTGACAGCGGCGACTCTTCAATTGTCCAGGATGAATTACGGTAGCATGCTAAAGAAAGGTGCGTGTAAATAGCCGGATATGGTACACAGGCCAAGCTCCAGCAGACTATATTCCTTTCTGAGCATTACTTTCCATCCCCCATCCAAAATACATGC
The DNA here is from genome assembly GCF_000690835.1 of Fulmarus glacialis. NCBI lineage: Eukaryota > Metazoa > Chordata > Aves > Procellariiformes > Procellariidae > Fulmarus > Fulmarus glacialis. The sequence goes on along the minus strand of NW_009228898.1, from coordinate 46,279 downwards.
ATTAGAATGTAGTAAAACCTTCTAGAAACATCTCTTAGCCAACTGCAGACTTTTCTGTTGCCACACAAGTGCAAAAAAAGGGGCAGGATGTGAACCTGTATATTTTCGAAACTTCGTTTGGTGACAGAACACAAAAGGAAAAATTCCTACGTATACACATTAGGTCTGTCTCCACTTTTATAAAACTGGAATAAAATGGGAAAGTGCCATGTTTATAGTTCCTAATTGAAGTTTTAATGTCCTTTTGACACAAAAAGGTATATACATATCAGAGCTACGTAACCTTTTTTTTTTCCAACTGGACAAGTGTCAAACCCTGTAGATTTATAGGGCAAAACAAGATTGGTCAGGAAAGAATTGTTCCTATAATTGGTAATCTGACACTATGTCCTTTTGCCATTTAAAAAGGTCCTTTTTTCAGTTTATTCAAGTTTGTCACTCTTTGTGGTTGGTTTTTTTTGTGTGTTTTTTTTTATCTCCGATAAAAAAAATATTCAGACTTTTGTAATCTGCGTATGCTGATCTTCATCAAAAGGTTCATTCTCTGGATCAGAGTCAGTGGTGTCAGAGTATCTATAATGATCAGGTTCATTGTCACTAACATCTGGTGTTACAGAAGTTGAACTGCTAGCCTCTGGATTTGATGGCTCTTCTACTGTTTTTGTGAAAAATAGCTTCACCTGGGAAAGGAAAAAACAACATTTAAAAAAAGAACCTGGACTTTAACCGAGCACAGGTAACAATGCAATTTTTAACAGCATGGCTCCTTTCGCTACACTGAATGACACGAGTGCTCCTCTCCCTACTCTGGAAAGAAGGAAACAAAGAGCGAGCTCTTCTGAGGTTAGCCAGCCTCTCACTACCACCCCTGACAAAATAAAGAACTGGCAAAGCAGCAGGTTTTTCAAGCCCAGCTGAAGGAGTTCTGAATATCTGCACCAATCACTGGTACTCTTGAGTTAGAGCAGCAGGACATACCACTGCGGCGGGCCATGCCACACTAAGCTTTTTGACCGTCCTACCTTCTAAACCTCTGCGAGCACAAAAAGAGGTTGTAAGAAGAGCGCACAGGAATGAACAAAACACTCTATAACTGGTGACTTATGTGTGTGCTCGTGTGTGTGCGTGTTAAAAGTCTGTGTGTGCGTGTTAAAAGCAACATTCCAACAAGCAACTATGACCACTACCTTCAAATGAGCACTGCTGGGGTCTAACTGGTATTTCATGAACAAGTTAGGAAACGCTAAAATTCTTAAAAATGCCTTTTTCATTTTTAAAAACTGTGCTGGCAATGGCTCATATTCCTCAAAGCTAAACTCACAGGTTAAGGTATTCCCGCGAAGCAGGCACCTCTGCAAATCAACTCAGGAATTACTGTGTAAAGCTCAGAGCTCATGGCAATGCAGCTGGTACAGGAAAGATGCTACCTGGGTCTCTGGGTCTCCTACTCCTCATCTCTAATGGCTTTGATAAATACCTGAAACAACCTGAAGCCTTTACTCCCAGTCTCTGAACATCTATCGACTTCCCAGAAAGCAGATAAAACTTCCAAAGCTAGAAGCTTTGCTAAGTGGTGGCAATACTAATACATGAATTCAATTTCTACATAGACAGCAGTTTCAAATGGTTCCTCCGTAAGGCAAGACAGACAAATCAGATAACGTCATGCAGCTTTTCAGCTTTGTTTACACATAATATATACTGACCTTGAAGTTTGGAGAGAAATATCTGTTGGCTTTGTCTTTATTTGCTTTGTCTAGATCGTTTTTTGTTAATGTAAGGATTAAATATTCCTTATCATTATCTGAGCGCTCTGTACTGAAAATACCATCAAGTTCCTGATCTGCAACTAGACTTCCATTTTCTACTTTGTCTGAATTTTCATCCAGTCCTATGAAGAATGTATTTACCCAAAAGTGAAACATTTTGTCCTGGGGGAGGAAGAACACAAAGAACAAGCTTGCTTTAGTATTCACTAGTGGCACATTAGTTAGACTAATATCATCAGCTGGTCAAAAACAAATCGGTAATATCAGACAAAACTTGTTTGGACAACAGCACATCATTGGTTACATTGCATGCAAAGACATTTTCACCAATTCTCCTAGACAATATGCAAAACTTTGCATTAATCAAACTCAACTTTAATGAATTAAGCTTTCAGAAGTCACTCCTTATCAAAAGTTGGTTTTAAAACAATCTACCTACAAAAAAGCAAAAGGGAATAAACTAAACAAGAGTTAAACTTGATTTTTTTGCTCATACCTTGCCAAGCAGTAGCCAAACCCAACAGACAACCTGTGTGAACCAGCTTAGGTAAGTAATATTTATCAATAGAGAACATATTCCCCCCATAGCTTCCCACATAATGGAACGCTTTTCTTTATTTTTACACAGAAATAGCTGTAATTGAGCAAAAACACCCTACAAATACAGGACTCCTATCGTAGTGGATTCATTACTGCTTTACAGAGATGGTTTCTACCAGTCAGATGTTTGCTGACCAGTACTAAGAGAAAGTCAGACTCTGAAGGTGTCTGCTGTCCTCCTACGCAACAGGAAGTGTTTAATGAGAGGAGGAGGCATTGACAATTTAAGTATATTCAACTTAAGCAGAACTTGACAGGTGACCATTAACAGCTGGAACGGTACAAGTTAGATTATCCACTATAACATTGCAACAGGTATACCTGTACAAAGAGGCAAAATATAAATCAGTGATTTTAAAAAGTCACTGGAGAACTAGCCGATATCAGCCAGTATATTACATGCTTATTATGACTAGCGGGGTCATTGTCAATCTCCATATGTGCTACTGAACAAGCAGCACTGTTTTGCTCTTGGCTAGACAATCTCTGAAGATGATACGCCCAGGAACTTCACCTTTAAGCTCTCAGCTAAATAGCTCCGTTGGATGCACTGAATGCTCTTGCTTTAGTCCTCCATCACTTGCCATACTTTTGTCAGTCAAGAGTTGATGTTTCCAAGATTGACTACCATTAGCAGGTTGATCCTGCCTAGCACATTAAGCACTTCCCCATCTGAAACTGAGCTACATTTACTTCCTCTTTACAAATGAAACCTTCTATTTTACTCTGATTTAAGGCAAGAAATCCAATTCAGAAACGGCCAGTGTTCAGTATTTCAGTATTTCTGCATTTCTGTTAAAGCTGCAGGAGTGACAAAGCTAGCACATATCAGAATCTAACATTCCTTGATATTATACAGGACCAGAACACAAACCGACTCCTTCTGAGCTAATTTACATATTTTGGTTTACCAGAAGGATCTAATTCCCATTTCTTATGGGAAAATCCAGGTCCTGCTCCATCTTCCTAGCTATTCATGTCTGCTGGTAAGCAGTGGGGGGGAAACAGAGGTGAAACAGAAGAGTGGTTCTAGTGTGTATCATACGAGTATGCCTCCCTGCTGAAGGCAATTTGGCACCAGCAAAACATCACAACATTTTCCTGGGCCAATGAGAAGGGGGCAGGGAAGAGCTGGACTACTGCTTAACTTACATTCTTCTTCTTCACAAATTAATAAAAACATGTAAGCGCACGAATACTGGGAATTCAGAAGTGTCTGATGAAAAAACTTCTACCTGCCTTCTCTACCAAAGTAGACCCATTTTCAGTATTTTAGGTAAAGCATACAAAAACACTTCCAGCTTGTGTGCATTTCTGTAAGCACCTAAGAGACCCACAACCTGTAAGGAAGTGCAACGGCAAAGATAAAAGTTAAATAATTCAGTCAGAAACACTTCTGGTAGTTAAGAAGTTATCCACTTCAACGCATGCCTCTCCAGTACCTTCGGGAATCAAGTTAATCTACCAAATTAACATGCTGTAATTACAGTTGTCTTGGGAGACTAACAGATGTTTGTCACTGCCACCAAGTCCCTTCAAGCCACCACATCTATGAAGAAGCTTTGTTGAAGCCCATCCATGCAAGGCAGCAGTCGGTAGGTTCTTGCCAGGCCCAACTCCTCATACACTTAGCACCCTCTTCTTCTTCACTAACACTACCTCAGAAACGGTCTTAAAAATGCCCACCCCAGGATGTGGACGTAGAGGATGAACATCCTGGGCAAGTGGGTTTATTCTTCTGTAATGCTCCAACGAGTCATCAGCCTGCCTGCTGATGTCTCATGAAGAAAGTGGCAGTAGGCAAAATCCCCATGAAGACGTCTTCAGCGTAACCTGGTCCCGGCTCCTCCTATGCCCAGATGATGAGTCCCTCAGAAGATACGTAGTCCTCCGAGGAGATGAGATAGCTACTCCTGCTCAAACCAAAAGACCAGTTCAGGTCAAAACAGAATGAATGGCATCAGCTTTCCAGCTACAGAACCAGAGGGCTTTGGAGTCTAGGTGCCATCTGCAATATACAGTGGGAAAAGGCAAGCCTGAGCTGATGTTTCCAGCACCCAACAGCTCTGTAAGCAGATGGATATATCACCTGCAGTCTCACCACTGGTGAAGAGGACATCCTTCCAGTGAGGATTTAGAGAAGAAAGTGCATTTCCACACCATGACCACAGTTAAGGGAAATCCCACCTCTTGTAGCTGGGATGATGGTACTACTACGTTTCATCCTTCTTCAGAACCACAATGCAGAAGCAGCTATGCACTTTGGTGCTGGTCCTCAGTGCCACCCATGACACCTCCAGTGAGGTCAGCAGAGGAGAGGACAAAGCTGATGAACACGCTGCAGCAGATGGATGGAAAATGGCTTATACCAATAGTGCTGAAGTTTTGGAGGAAAACAGTGCCAAAGCAAACAAGGCCACTGGATGTAAACCAATGCCAGCAGAAGGCATGGTCTTGTCATGCCTCACCTTAAACTTCATCAGGTAGAGCAGAACCAGGAAGGATTTACTTGGCACTTAAGGGCCTGCCTGAACAAGCAACTGCGGGGACTCCGCTTTACTGATAGAGTCTGGAGAAGACAAGACAGACAACAAACTTCTCACTAGACATCTTTCAATCTGTTTTCCTTGGGATAAATCTGCAGAGGTCTTCAGGGACTCAAACTAAACAATACAACTTGGCTGAGCTGGTCATTTATCCTTTTATCTCCCTCCAGCTTTTTAAAGCATCAAGTTATTTTCCTTCCTTTCCCACTACACTAACTTAATTAGCTTAATAAACTAAGTTCATGGGTACTGGATCATGGCACGGCCACTCAAATTGAGGGAAGACTTGGTCATGTTTTTTGGAATTAGCTCTTAAGGCTGGTAACTATGTCACTGCTTTCACTGAAAAACAAAACTCATTATTCAAAGTGAGGATTCAGCCAGCTTCAGCTAAAGCGTCAGGCTGCAAGAGAGCGTTGGGAGACAACGAAGAAAGTTGATGTAATATGGGCCAAAGATAGGAATTTTAAAAATCAAGGCATGAACTGAACTTGGGCTTTATATAGCAAATCAGAATACCAGATCAAGTGCTCAAAGGAACACAATTTAATGAATAGGCTTCTGAAAATGAGTATTTGCTAGAGGCTTTTTTTGAATGTGTTTTGCTCCACTTCCAGTTACATCACAGGCATCTGCCTTAAAAAAAATAAAAATTGCAGATGTATTTCTTACTTTCACCAAATCTGTATCGTAAAATCTACAGTGCAGTATCAGACACTGGAGACAGAAGCTGATTTAATCACACTATTTTGACATACAATATTTATCCCTACCTTGTGCAGTTTTTCAGTTCTCAGACTGACAGAAAAATATACCTCACTCTAGAGCCAATATCTGCCTTTAACTGCAGACTGAGATCCAAATCCAGGATCATTTAAGCCATCAGCTAGGAGTTCCTGTATCCTCCTGAGAGTTTAATTTTGCAGAGATCTACAGGCACTTAAAATCACTTTGCAGCACCATCTAAGAGTTTTGGAGATGCTATCCAGCGATCAGAAGATGGAGATCATGTTTCAACTTGTTCCATGCTGGCCTCACAGCCTTCCTGTAGTCATGGCTGATGGAACTTCTTGTACATTTTCAGATCAACAGTTAAAGTCGTCTGACATTTTCAGAGTTCATTCTTCAGTGTCTGCTACACAGCAATCATCCAAAGTCCTCTTGAACCGTGTAGCAGAACTTCTCATCTATACAGACTCAAGAGATGAAACGGCATACCCAACAGCTCAAACAATGCTGTCAGCCCTGCCTACGCTAGAGTCTGGGTATAAAACGGCAGTGACTCTTAGAAAAAACCCACACCAACATTTCCCTCTCATCTATACTGGGAGGACTCCTGAAAAAGGTCTCCTTTACCCCCAGGCTATGCAGGCAGGAAGATTACAAGATCTTCTGTATTATTTTTAAACAGACTCTCATTGAACCAAGTGATATAAGGATACTCTGAAATACTTTAAGATTATCATGTCAACATCAACAACTGGAAGAAAAAGTCTTCACACAGATACATGGAAGCAAACCTAGAGAAACTACAGCAGCAGTCTGAGATGGAAGAATAGCTAAGCTACAAGTCAGAGAAACAAAAAACCATGCTCAAAAAAACCCCCCAAGTTAATAACTTCTATCCATCAGAAATTCATACATAAGAACTGTTCTCGAGCCTCAAGCCATTTTGTTCTCATATGAGCATGCATTTCATTCTTGAAAGGAAGTAGCTACATCATACTGAAGAAATAGTCCAAGAATAAAGTAAACAACTTTATTAGACAAGGAAAGACCAAAAGTTGTGGACTTATTAACTGATGCCAGGTGGCACAGATTATGGAAGAGCTGAAGCAGGGCAACTTTTTCAAAGCAGCCACCCTTTTACCAGCATCTTTTCACCAGCACCAATAATCCTTTGGCTGAGGTCAGCTCTTGCTAGCCAGTGAATTTGCTTGAATTAAGTTTTGCCATTAAAAAACCAGGACGCTTGACTGCTTTAGATTTCACACTGACACTGCAACACTAGGTACTTAAAGTCACTTGGTCATTCAAGTTTGGTTTGTTTCATGCACAATAATTTTATCTAAGAGCTTGATCAAAGTTGAGGAGGACCCTCCATACTAGAGAGCTCTGCAGATAATGCTACTGTTCTTCAGAGGATTAAGAAATTTGGAAGCAAGTACAGGTGAGCAAATCTGAAGTGCTTCAGCTGAGATCAGTGGTATCAAACACCAAACCAGACCCAGCAGGAGGACACAGAAGTCTCCTTTACCTCCAGAGATGAGACATAGCCATTCTCCAGCCTGAGGCCCAGAATGGATCGAGAATTACACTTTTAATTAATATTACTAGGTTTTTGATTAGGTTTCTTATGGAAAGTTAAAATGCAGACTGGTAGATATGTGATGCCTTTAAGTGTGTGCAAGAAAACTTGTTTAGCAGCTACCTATAAATCTGCTAGCAGAAAACCTTGGAAGAGCAAGAACCAGTGACAGGCAACAGACCTGTAATTCCAGCTTTCATAAACACATGTGAATAAACCAGAATCTCTGAAAGGTAAGATCCTCTTACTCCTAATTATGCTGTTCCTCATTAAATTAGGTGATCACTGCATAGAGGTGATCTTCAAAATGCAACGATTCTCCACAGTGGAAGGCCCTCTCTTTTGGGGTTTTGAGCAAAAACTGCATGGAGTCAGTTTATCTAGAAAAGGAACAGGCACAGGTGTGAAACCCTTGCACAGAGAAATGTTTTCAACTTTGTGCCAAGGTAGGTTTTCTGCCACAAATATTCACCTTTGCCCTATTCCCATCTTAGTCACTTTACATAACAAGTTGTCAAAAGGACCATGTGGAAGGATCTCCTCTAGTGCCAAAGCATACATCAGAGATGGAATATTTCACTAATTCTCAATACGAAGACCTCAGCAGTGGTTTCATAAAACAGACCAACATGCTTACATCTGAGAGGATCCAGGGACCCAGTCCCAGATGCCCTCAGTTCGTGTCTGCATTTACAGTAGAGCTAACAGAGGTGGTCTTACCAGAACTGTGTAACCCCATACACCTACTTTCTTTTGGCGTCCATTCTTACACAAGGTTGAGGGCAATTAGACAGTAGATTCAACAGATCTTTGAGGCACATTATCAAGGTGGTTTCTTTCCAAAAGACTACGTCTGGTGAAGGGACAGTTTCTCAGAAAAGCTTGCAGATGTGGAAAGAAGAGGTTTCACCATCTCAGCATTTCTTGGCCCTAGCAGTCCAAAAACACTGAGAAAAGGAGCACCTCTGCACTACCTGTAATCCACAGAACCTGAATAGTTAGGGTACTTGATAAGAATAGATAAAAAGGAAACAAAAAATATCAACCAGCTACTCAGAAACTACAAAGAGATTCTTCAGAAATGAAACCATGGCTGATATGACACTCTGAAATGAAACTACAGCATAGTAACACGCTTGCTGCGTTTTTGCAGACAATTTTACACACTCTTGAAGACTACACTACAAAAATTGTATGTGATAACGAGGAGCTCTAGTTTATGCTGTCACTGGATCTCAGTGCTCTCTTTAGAGATAAAACAAATACAGGAGTTCATTCCTGGTGCTACAGAGCCAAGATCCAGCACACGAGCTGCGCACTGATATTTCAGGGGCTTACTCGGGGAGGGGCAGTGCAACACAATGTTTCCTACAAAGTCCGTTCGCAATCCACGTGTTACTGAAGATGGTAAAGAAATGACAAATTCACAGTTAAGATAGGACAGACCGGATAAAACAGGACCTTGTCTCAGATGTTTGGGTTTTGCTTCATCTCCTCCCTGCATCCCTCATGTCTAGCCCACAGTACTTATCTGGGTGCTCGTTTACAAGTCCGTTCTCAAAACTGGCTCCTGTGCATTGCAGTTTTAAACGTCAATAATTTTAATGTTGACTTAAAGTAGAATTTCCACTTTTAAAATGCTTTGTTTTACAGTTCTCTATTGCATATAGCCACATTGACCAACTAAAACATTAAACAGGCCGAAGAAAATACTCCCATTAAGAAACTGTTTTAAAACTTTTGCAGACATCAACACATAGCAAACAACAGAAAACGGCATTTGCAGCTAGTGAAATTATACCATTAAACTAGTTAACGATACCTTGTAACTGAACAAGTCCACAAAATAGTGTGCATGTGTATTTACACACACATCTAGTAGGTACAACCTGCGTGCACAGTTATAAGAGACTGTTATCTCATCACTTACGTTTGTCTCCCAATCCACTCTAGTATTTCCTTATTTTTATGCTTTGCCTGTACACAGGATTCGCTCAATGAACGCTCTTAAGTTTTATATCATCCATTAAATAACGAACAACTATTCATAAAGAATTTTAAGGAGTAGCCTTACAAAGGTAGCCTTTAATCAACGTGGTCTCACCCTCATCTTTCACTTTGGTATATGCAAACTAGTTCCACAAGCACCAGAATTAACGAAACCCAGTGATGAGGCATTCATCTTTAAGAACTCGCTGACTTTGGTGTCAAAGTAAGTTGTAGATTAATTTTTTCCACAGTTGAGACACTGATAAAATTCTCAGTTGAGTGAATTCTCTAAACATCTAATGTCAAGGCATCACAGCTGGGAACTGAGAGATGGCTGAATAGATTGCAGAGGTACTTTTACAAAGTGCGTAGGAACCCAATTATCTCAGAAATTCAACCAAATTTGACAGATGGGTAGAAATCAGCCAACAGCACACAGACAGGATCTTCTGTGCCTGCTCAAACCTTAGGAAAATTTAGTGAAGAAAACAGCTGGAGTTAACTTGCTCAGTATGCAAGTCTATTTTTAGAATGAGAATGTTTCTTCCTCAATTAGATTACTCACTACTACCCAAACGACTGCAATACATATCCAGTATAATTTTTATCCAACCTTTGTACTTAATCTCACCAACTCTCAAAATATTCAGCTTTCATTTTGTGGTAGATTCACTCCTTGGGAAAACTAGACATCAAAGAGTTAAATACTGTGATTACACATCACTGAAGAATAACCAACATCCCAGCCCTGCATCAGGATTGGCTCGACAACATTTTACAGAAAAGTGAGAAAACCAACCTTTTTCAACATCTTGTTCTGTTTGTGGAAAAATTCCACTTTGATATCACCGCATACCGGCAAAGGTTGAGGGAATTCAAAGTACATATACTTGTCTTCACGTCTTGAGGGTCCTGAAGGGGAGGTGAATATCTTTACCTTTAGCTGGTACACCACAAACTGAGGATCTGCATGGCAAAACAGAGTGTCACTTCATAAGAAATGCCTTAAAGTGTCAAAAAGCACAGTATTAGTATCAGAATCACAATCATGAGCTACGATATTTTGAAAGTTAAATAACTATCTATTAAGAGGCAAGCACTGCAGGCCATCAAACTTTGCTAGATGTTACTGGAAACAACCTAACAGATTTCTGTCCTTTGTAGCAATACTCTCAGGCAACCACAGAGTTCCTAGAAAGTTGCTGTTTCTTTTTAATGTAATAAGAAATGACTCTGTGAAGTGACAACTTCTTGACTTTTCCTTGCATATTGTCTCTCATCTCTGTGTCATATGGACGTAACTGAGGGGTTTTATTCTCTCTCGTCTCTTCTTCGAATTGCAGAGTAGGCAGCCATGTCAGCACAAACCAATTTCTACTCTTACACAAACCGAACTGTTATACAAACAAAAACAAGGACAAAATTTAACATTAATACACAAACCAACCAGCACTGACAGACTATACAGCCACAGACCGTAAGTGTACCCTGTAAATCACCATCACGAAAAAAGTGCCAGCCATGGCGTAACTTTCCAAATTAAATCTGCAGTGGTAACAGCTGAAATTATGAGGGTTTTTTGGTGCAGCCTAAGAAGATTTTCTTTGGAAGTTGCGAGACACCAGCAAGAAAGCCAGAAATATTAAATGAAACTTACTCGAAGAAGTCTTTCTGCATTTGCTCCCGACTTCTCTATTAGTATCAGATGCGGACTGCTCTCTAGACAATACACACTGAACCATACCCTGCCGTAGAGTGTGTAGCCACCCTGAAACCACCCCTGCAGAGCTGTGGAAGTCCTTCCTGAGCATATCCACACTACCTTGCTGAACAGCCTAGCTATAAAACTGCTACTTATCTCCCTCAAATCCTCAGAGCCGTGAAACCCTGTCATCCCTTCGTTTTGCCCGAGAGGCAGGACTCTGCTCGGTCAGTGACTTTAAAACAGAAGGAAATAACAAGGAAGTCAGATTTAAAGTTAGCACGTATTGGTGAAATTACTACCATCGCAGTACATAACATGACTGAAGAAATAACACAGACCACTGGTTTCACATTCTGAAAAAAAAAAGATCACTGAAAACTCCACAGAAACGTAAAATATTGCAGTACACAAAGATGCTGAAGTTGATAGTTACTCTATCTTCTCAGGTGCTTAGCAAATCTTTTGTTTATCCCAACAACCTACCGTGAAAATAGCATGCCAAGAGCCTGGTACAGACAAACAAGTTAATGCTCACGGGAGAAATTCATACTTGTAGCTTGATTTCGCAAGTATAGCACAGTTTATCCAAAACATTAAATAAGTGGTAATTGCAGAAATCTGTAACCTCCACACCTCTACCCTACAGGCAGAGATTTTTTGGCAGAGGCTCCTCCCTTCCTCCTCCTCCTGTAAATACAGCTAGCCTGACAAGTTGCTTGATTGTTTCTTATGTGCATTACATGTTCAGGTACTGTCTTACAACAATATTAATAGTGCAATTTTAATCAAAGCCACAGGAGGCACTGGAATTAATTACACATTGCAGTAATACCCATAGCAAAACCATTAGAAAGACTTTTTCCACTAACAAAAAATGAACACGCAACACTACGCAGTTACTGCCCTGTAACGCAGCCCGCAGAAGGACCGAAGTTAATTTGTATTTATACTTCAAAGTTTCAAGGAATCTGCTGTTCCTTACTAACACACTGTGTATCAGCAAACCAGATTAATTGTTTACAGGTGTATTAATAAGCCTCCATACAAAAAAAAAATTTATTCCAGAGTTAATTAGATATTTACCCAGTTGAACCGATTTTTTTTTTATTTAAACATCATGGGAAGAATGATGTTGCTGCATTTGAAGCCAACACACCATTAAGCAAATGTTTTTCAGCAATTCATGTTTCCCAAGAGTTGCTATATTAAAAAAACCAAAAAGGCTTTTTCTAAAAGTAAAAAGTAAATATCCAAATATATATATGTATCATCACTTATCTTAAAACTGTTAAATACTTCCCAATTTAAAACTGTAGTGAAACGACCATACGAATCCTTCACAGACCTCAACTTACTACACCTGGGAAGATGCTAGCGGATAGACCAGACTAACTCAGCAGATTTTGGAATGTGAAGTGTTTAAGTATGATCTTCTCCTCCATCAAGATGTGCAGCTCTTCGTGTCACGTAACAGAATGGTAACCGTCACATAACCAAACCAAGTTCAAAGGCCAATGTGTTTCCTTATGAGAGCTAATGGACATTAAGGAGGTGCTGGGTACTTACTGCAAGTTCCGCCACTGAACATGGGAATTGTTTCAAACATCATCTTGTGAAACAGCAGTGCCACTGGTCTGTAATCCAGGTGATTCTTTAACAGGTAGCTATAGTAGTACACGTAGCGTCTCTGACTGGGAATTGTCACTCCCTAAACAGAGGGAAAACAAATGTCAAAAATATCAATACCATTTATTAGCATCACGAACAGAGCTTCTGCCCATTACCTCAGAATATAACTAAAGGCAAATAAACCACGAACGAAAAAGGTAGCTAAAGCACCTGGAACAAACCATCCTGATTTATGCTGAGTATACCTCTGCAGTAGTTACACTGGAGACTGGCACACAGAGTAAAGCATCTAAGCTGGCTATACCTAGAAAGCAGGGGAGTGCTGCACTGCTTTCTACATGGGTTTTTGGTACAGCAACTCGTGACGACCCTCAGCGATTTTTTCATTGTGGACCATCCTGGGCACCTTAAGGACTAGCAAAGACATAATCCACCTCCAAACCATTCCCAAAGACAGCCTCTGTACGCGTTCCCCTTTTCCCTAGACACGTGCCCACATCTCTTGTACTCGTCCCGCAGAGCGTTTAAGAGGAAGCTGTTTGCACACGTTATCTAACACCAGGCGATTAATCACTGACCAGTCCCCAGCACGGAACAAGCAGGACACTGGTTTTCCAGTTACTTTAGTACGATCTCCAAACATCCACCTCAAGCAATGAGGCAAAGAATGCACATTTTTCCATACCTTAAAAACCAAACACCTCGGGGACCCTGAGGGCCATGATGGTTTCATACTGCTGCTTTTTTTTGGGGTGGAGAGTGCCAGATGTTAAGCAGGAGGTGCCTTGAACATTTGAATTTTTAAGCACCAATACAGGAATTGCATTTCGACAGCAGCTTAAGTCAAAGATTCTAATTTTGTTTGCTAATATCACTGTACTCAAGACTGATGCTACCTTCTATTACAAAATGCCCTTCTGAAATGTTTTCACAAAAATCGAAAGTGGAAAGTTTCATTAATATAGGCCCAATAGCCCAAAACTGTTAAATGAAGGACTTCTCAGTTGAATTACAACTCTGAAGTAAACACTTGCTTTGAAAACATACAACCAAAGAACATTTTAATTACCGATTTTAAATCAACTTCAACTTCAAGTAGGGGAATAGTTTTAAAGCTCTTATAGCTAATATTTTCAAGCAAAAGTGATAAAGATGAAAAATAATGTAATTACCTAGAAAATGCATTACATGGCTTATAACAACCCATACTATATACTTGTAGCAGCATCAGTAAGTAAACTTTCATATTAAAACTAAATGTGAAATTGCAATAAACTGCAGATAACAAAGGGTTTTCATATATGAGCCTATGAGCATTTTGGTCACAAAACCTAGAACACAGTGTTTCTACAAACTGTAAGTTCTAATACCTGCTTCACCTTACAACAGCCATAAGCTAAGAGTGGCCAGAGTACTTTTAATTTAGTACACATCTATCACTTCCTGCCTTTATTTAATAAAAAAAAGTTGGTAACTATGGCTCCTTACCACTTCAGCTGTTTCTAAACTACACAAAAGATTTTATCTCACAGCACTTGTACAATGACCTTCTTAAGTAGGCTTCTACACTGACAATGTTTTTGGTTCAGATGTCAACCCAGTAGTTATCAGACCCACTTCTTAAGGGAGCTTTAAAGATTGCTTTCCTGGGATCTGAGCTTCATGACTGAGAAAATCCCAGCCTCAGAGCAAGCCGTCAGTAATTTGCCAATGCTGCTGACCAGAAGAAAGCCATGCGGGTAAGGAAAACGCATCCTTCTCTGCTCACAGCTTCTCCATGCCGTAAAGGATGTGCCCCACAGAGAAACCCCAGCACACCTTATCAGGACAACCAGGGCTGGGACCAGAACACAGGGAACACAGTCACTTTCACAGCTACATAAAGCGATAGTCGATCTCAAAGCAAAACCAGTTCTCAGCCAAGAGGGCAGTTTTATCCCTCCAGCCAGAGATTTTTACTCCCCCGAGACAGTGTCTGAGATCCTAAGAACCAGCCACACTGAAGTGGAACAGAAAGTTCTCAATTTTCCAAAGGTCTGATTTCAAAGCAGAACACTTTCACAACAAGCTAATATTCCAAGAGGTGCAGTCAATTCCCACTTACTTTTACTCAAGAAGAATAAAGAACAGGGAAGTAGTTGAAGTATTTTCTCCTCAAGAAGCTTACATTTACCATCTATCACTAGCTTCTCTAGTCCCTATGCCAGAGTTTCACAGGGCACTGCCGAACTGTGTAGACATCACAAAAATAGTCAGGTGTGCTGCTCCTGGTTCTCCTCTCAACATAGCACAGGCAGTATTATGAAGAACAAACATTTTTGGAAGTAATATTCCCACATTCACTTTAATAACGTGCCCTACTGTGAGAGTAAAGCTAAAGCTGCAGCCTCAGACTAGGCTTACGCCATCAGGTTTAGCAGAGGTTGTCACCTGAGTATGTGGAACAAACAGGCATCACAACTGATCAGCTCTAACACATCAGACATTCGGTATCTACCCTGCTCAAAGAGTCATTCTGAGACTTCCTCCACAAAATAATTGGTTTCCATTTCCTGTTCAGTTACACCACTATTAGGAGCTGTTCCTAAAAATACAATAGCATGACAGTCAAAGAATGCTCCTGAATGGATCATCTCAAGCTCAAGCACTTGAGTAGTTGTTCCCAGTTGATACCTATCTGTTGAGTTGACTATGCTTCCTTCTGAGACTAATCCTCACCATAAAACCTTCAAGGCAGAAGTGGGAATAAATAAAGACCTTCTCCAGCTGTAGGAAGGTAAGTTGTCAGTCTTTATCATCACAGCAGTATTTCAGTGTCCATCTTAAGGAAAAAACAGGTGATAAGCTAACCATTTCAAGCAATGGAAGCAGCAGCTTTTTTAGAAGACCTTTTTTGGGGTTTACTTCTCCCCCAGTTCTGAAAACAGGCTGGACAATTACAGTTCTTTATCCAATTTCAGAAAACAGTTTGTCCCCCTTGGTTCAAAGAGAAAATAGAAATCAGTCGTGTTCTACTACAGTGGTGGTGACTGATAGACACAACCACTCAGCCAATACTTTACAATCTTCATCATTCCCTTCTGAAAAAGGATCCTCCCACTATGGCGAATTACAAAAATGAAAAGAGGCACCTTATAGGGGAAAGAAGGAAAAAAAAAAAAAAATCAAAAAAAAACCCAGTTTTTGGTCAGAGACAGACTTTTAGATTCGGTTCTGCAATGTCTTATTCCCCACCACCTTTCCCAGGACAACAGTACATTAACAGACTATCTAGGAACTGTCAGCCTCATCTACAACAACTCTCACTTGATGTTGCAAAGGCCTCTGTGAAGCTGCTTCTCCCAGCAGGCACTTGGGAAAAGCCTGCTACAGAAGTACTCGAGGTTGTTCTCTTGACCAATTAGTCATACTTCCTCTTGCAATTAGACTCACACTTCCTGCCGGCATGGACTAAACCCTCTCGAGAATCACTCTGCCATGCACATTAACGGCAACACTGATTTTAGCTATACTATTCTGAGCAGCTATATACAAACTGTGCACCTTGTGCTTGCTTTAAACGAAGAAAATTTGGTACCTCATTAAAGCCAGTTTTCCTTCACCATGCATATGTTGGTCCAGCAACAAAAAAAAAGAAGAATGCATTTTCTTGTTCCCAAGTGCAAACAGCTCTGTTGATGCCTCATTTACTTTGAGTTCAGGAAGTCAGTTATATAAAGGTGTGGAGAAGTGTCAAATCAGAGAGCAGCACTTGACATATAACACTGAAATATGGGCCACAAGGGAAGAAAAAGCTCCCAGAACCTGTGCTGGAATACCTGTTTATAAACACTACTTTAAAGATTATGTGAATCACATGCTGCCCACTGTCCACATAAAGATAACCATGCTCAAGTGGAGTTGGTTTAAAAAAAAAAAAACAACACACACCAACATCAACTCTTCCAGTAGAGACATCGAAACCAAAACAAAGTTGCTGGTTACAGACAATATTTACAGTGAAGCTAAACAAGGCTCTCACTATTCCTGTTTACTAAATTCTCCATTACCTCAAACATGCCAAAGGTACCACTGGGGTGCTGACGAACACCTAACCAACCTTACCCTCGACACACTAACGCGCAGAAATACTACCCTTTTTCTGCAAAAGGGAAACTGAGGTACAACATGCTTCTCCATGTATTTGTTAAGTTTTGTAGTTTTCATGATATTTTATCTGGCTCTTTAGATAATCT